>NC_134911.1:4479887-4782917 GCF_051014615.1 Bombus vancouverensis nearcticus
ATATAACGTAATACGGTATAACGTCATACCATGTAACCTATTTACGTTATGACGTCATACCATATAACGTATTACGTTATAACGTCATACCATATAACCTATTACGTTATAACGTCATACCATATAACGTAATACGTTATAACGTTATACCATATAACCTATTACGTTTAACGTCATCCCGTATTACGTAATACGTTATAACGTCATCCCTTATAACGTAATACGTTATAACGTCATACCATATAACGCAATACGTTATAACGTCGTCCCATATAACGTAATACGTTATAACGTCATCCCATATAACGTAATACGTTATAACGTCATCCCATATAACGCAATACGGTATAACGTCATACCATATAACCTATTTACGTTATGACGTCATACCATATAACGTATTACGTTATAACGTCGTACCATATAACCTATTACGTTATAACGTCATCCCGTATTACGTAATACGTTATAACGTCATCCCATATAACGTAATACGTTATAACGTCATACCATATAACGCAATATGTTATAACGTCGTCCCATATAACCTATTTACGTTATAACGTCATACCATATAACGTATTACGTTATAACGTCATGCCATATAACGTAATACGTTATAGCGTCATACCATATAACCTAATACGTTATAACGGTATTCCATATATCGTAATACGTTATAACGTCATCCCATATAACGTAATGCGTTATAACGTCGACCCATATTACGTAATACGATATAACGTCACACCATATGACGTATTACGTTATAACGTCATACCGTATAACCTATTACGTTATAACGTCATCCCATATAACGCAATACGTTATAACGTCATACCATAAAACGTAATACGTTATAACGTTATACCGTATAACCTATTACGTTATAACGTCATCCCATACTACGTAATGCGTTATAACGTCATCCCATATAACGTAATACGGTATAACGTCATACCATATAACCTATTACGTTATAACGTCATACCATATAACGTATTACGTTATAACGTCATACCATATAACCTATTACGTTATAACGTCATACCATATAACGTAATACGTTATAACGTTATACCATATAACCTATTACGTTATAACGTCATCCCGTATTACGTAATACGTTATAACGTCATCCCATATAACGTAATACGTTATAACGTCATACCATATAACGCAATACGTTATAACGTCGTCCCATATAACGTAATACGTTATAACGTCATCCCATATAACGTAATACGTTATAACGTCATCCCACATAACGCAATACGTTATAACGTCGTCCCACATAACGTAATACGTTATAACGTCATCCCATATTACGTAATGCGTTATAACGTCATCCCATATAACGTATTACGTTATAACGTCATACCATATAACCTATTACGTTATAACGTCATACCATATAACGTAATACGTTATAACGATATACCATATAACCTATTACGTTATAACGTCATCCCGTATTACGTAATACGTTATAACGTCATCCCATATAACGTAATACGTTATAACGTCGTACCATATAACGCAATACGTTATAAAGTCGTCCCATATAACCTATTTACGTTATAACGTCATACCATATAACGTATTACGTTATAACGTCATGCCATATAACGTAATACGTTATAGCGTCATACCATATAATCTAATACGTTATAACGGTATTCCATATAACGTAATACGTTATAACGTCATCCCATATAACGTAATGCTTTATAACGTCGACCCATATTACGTAATACGATATAACGTCACACCATATGACGTATTACGTTATAACGTCATACCGTATAACCTATTACGTTATAACGTCATACCATATAACGTAATACGTTATAACGTTATACCATATAACCTATTACGTTATAACGTCATCCCATATAACGTAATACGTTATAACGTCATCCCATAAAACGTAATACGTTATAACGTCATCCCATATAACGCAATACGTTATAACGTCGTCCCACATAACCTAATGTGTTATAACGCCATCCCATATTACGCAATGCGTTATAACGTCATCCCATATAACGTAATACGGTATAACGTCATACCATGTAACCTATTTACGTTATGACGTCATACCATATAACGTATTACGTTATAACGTCATACCATATAACCTATTACGTTATAACGTCATACCATATAACGTAATACGTTATAACGTTATACCATATAACCTATTACGTTTAACGTCATCCCGTATTACGTAATACGTTATAACGTCATCCCTTATAACGTAATACGTTATAACGTCATACCATATAACGCAATACGTTATAACGTCGTCCCATATAACGTAATACGTTATAACGTCATCCCATATAACGTAATACGTTATAACGTCATCCCATATAACGCAATACGGTATAACGTCATACCATATAACCTATTTACGTTATGACGTCATACCATATAACGTATTACGTTATAACGTCGTACCATATAACCTATTACGTTATAACGTCATCCCGTATTACGTAATACGTTATAACGTCATCCCATATAACGTAATACGTTATAACGTCATACCATATAACGCAATATGTTATAACGTCGTCCCATATAACCTATTTACGTTATAACGTCATACCATATAACGTATTACGTTATAACGTCATGCCATATAACGTAATACGTTATAACGTCATCCCATATAACGCAATACGTTATAACGTCGTCCCACATAACGTAATACGTTATAACGTTATACCATATAACCTATTACGTTATAACGTCATCCCGTATTACGTAATACGTTATAACGTCATCCCATATAACGTAATACGTTATAACGTCACACCATATAACGCAATACGTTATAACGTCGTCCCATATAACGTAATACGTTATAACGTCATCCCATATAACGTAATACGTTATAACGTCATCCCATATAACGCAATACGTTATAACGTCGTCCCACATAACGTAATACGTTATAACGTCATCCCATATTACGTAATGCGTTATAACGTCATCCCATATAACGTATTACGTTATAACGTCATACCATATAACCTATTACGTTATAACGTCATACCATATAACGTAATACGTTATAACGATATACCATATAACCTATTACGTTATAACGTCATCCCGTATTACGTAATACGTTATAACGTCATCCCACATAACGTAATGCGTTATAACGTCGACCCATATTACGTAATACGATATAACGTCGTCCCACATAACCTAATGTGTTATAACGCAATCCCATATTACGCAATGCGTTATAACGTCATCCCATATAACGTAATACGGTATAACGCCATACCATATAACGTAATACGTTATAACGTTATACCATATAACCTATTACGTTATAACGTCATCCCGTATTACGTAATACGTTATAACGTCATCCCATATAACGTAATACGTTATAACGTCACACCATATAACGCAATACGTTATAACGTCGTCCCATATAACGTAATACGTTATAACGTCATCCCATATAACGTAATACGTTATAACGTCATCCCATATAACGCAATACGGTATAACGTCATACCATATAACCTATTTACGTTATGACGTCATACCATATAACGTATTACGTTATAACGTCATACCATATAACGTAATACGGTATTTCGTCATACCATATAACCTATTTACGTTATAACGTCATACCATATAACGTAATACGGTATAACGTCATACCATATAACTTATTACGTTATAACGTCATACCATATAACGTAATACGTTATAACGTTATACCATATAACCTATTACGTTATAACGTCATCCCGTATTACGTAATACGTTATAACGTCATCCCATATAGCGTAATACGTTATAACGTCATACCATATAACGCAATACGTTATAACGTCGTCCCATATAACGGTATACGTTATAACGTCATCCCATAAAACGTAATACGTTATAACGTCATCCCATATAACGCAATACGTTACAACGTCGTCCCACATAACGTAGTACGTTATAACGTCATCCCATACTTCGTAATGCGTTATAACGTCATCCCATATAACGTAATACGGTATAACGTCATACCATATAACCTATTACGTTATAACGTCATACCATATAACGTATTACGTTATAACGTCATAACATATAACCTATTACGTTATAACGTCATACCATATAACGTAATACGTTATAACGTTATACCATATAACCTATTACGTTTAACGTCATCCCGTATTACGTAATACGTAATAACGTCATCCCTTATAACGTAATACGTTATAACGTCGTACCATATAACGCAATACGTTATAACGTCGTCCCATATAAACTATTTACGTTATAACGTCATACCATATAACGTATTACGTTATAACGTCATGCCATATAACGTAATACGTTATAGCGTCATACCATATAACCTAATACGTTATAACGGTATTCCATATAACGTAATACGTTATAACGTCATCCCATATTACGTAATACGTTATAACGTCATCCCATATAACGTAATACGTTATAACGTCGTACCATATAACCTATTACGTTATAACGTCATACCATATAACGTAATACGTTATAACGATATACCATATAACCTATTACGTTATAACGTCATCCCGTATTACGTAATACGTTATAACGTCATCCCATATAACGTAATACGTTATAACGTCGTACCATATAACGCAATACGTTATAACGTCGTCCCATATAACCTATTTACGTTATAACGTCATACCATATAACGTATTACGTTATAACGTCATGCCATATAACGTAATACGTTATAACGTCGTCCCACATAACGTAATACGTTATAACGTCATCCCATATTACGTAATGCGTTATAACATCATCCATATAACGTATTACGTTATAACGTCATACCATATAACCTATTACGTTATAACGTCATACCATATAACGTAATACGTTATAACGATATACCATATAACCTATTACGTTATAACGTCATCCCGTATTACGTAATACGTTATAACGTCATCCCATATAACGTAATACGTTATAACGTCATCCCATATAACGTAATACGTTATAACGTCGTACCATATAACCTATTACGTTATAACGTCATACCATATAACGTAATACGTTATAACGATATACCATATAACCTATTACGTTATAACGTCATCCCGTATTACGTAATACGTTATAACGTCATCCCATATAACGTAATACGTTATAACGTCGTACCATATAACGTAATACGTTATAACGTCATACCATATAACGCAATACGTTATAACGTCGTCCCATATAACGTAATACGTTATAACGTCATCCCATATAACGTAATACGTTATAACGTCATCCCATATAACGCAAGACGTTATAACGTCGTCCCACATAACGTAATACGTTATAACGTCATCCCATATTACGTAATGCGTTATAACATCATCCATATAACGTATTACGTTATAACGTCATACCATATAACCTATTACGTTATAACGTCATACCATATAACGTAATACGTTATAACGATATACCATATAACCTATTACGTTATAACGTCATCCCGTATTACGTAATACGTTATAACGTCATCCCATATAACGTAATACGTTATAACGTCGTACCATATAACGCAATACGTTATAACGTCGTCCCATATAACCTATTTACGTTATAACGTCATACCATATAACGTATTACGTTATAACGTCATGCCATATAACGTAATACGTTATAGCGTCATACCATATAACCTAATACGTTATAACGGTATTCCATATAACGTAATACGTTATAACGTCATCCCATATAACGTAATGCGTTATAACGTCGACCCATATTACGTAATACGATATAACGTCACACCATATGACGTATTACGTTATAACGTCATACCGTATAACCTATTACGTTATAACGTCATACCATATAACGTAATACGTTATAACGTTATACCATATAACCTATTACGTTATAACGTCATCCCATATAACGTAATACGTTATAACGTCATCCCATAAAACGTAATACGTTATAACGTCATCCCATATAACGCAATACGTTATAACGTCGTCCCACATAACCTAATGTGTTATAACGCCATCCCATATTACGCAATGCGTTATAACGTCATCCCATATAACGTAATACGGTATAACGTCATACCATATAACCTATTTACGTTATGACGTCATACCATATAACGTATTACGTTATAACGTCATACCATATAACCTATTACGTTATAACGTCATACCATATAACGTAATACGTTATAACGTTATACCATATAACCTATTACGTTTAACGTCATCCCGTATTACATAATACGTTATAACGTCATCCCTTATAACGTAATACGTTATAACGTCATACCATATAACGCAATACGTTATAACGTCGTCCCATATAACGTAATACGTTATAACGTCATCCCATATAACGTAATACGTTATAACGTCATCCCATATAACGCAATACGGTATAACGTCATACCATATAACCTATTTACGTTATGACGTCATACCATATAACGTATTACGTTATAACGTCATACCATATAACGTAATACGGTATTTCGTCATACCATATAACCTATTTACGTTATAACGTCATACCATATAACGTAATACGGTATAACGTCATACCATATAACTTATTACGTTATAACGTCATACCATATAACGTAATACGTTATAACGTTATACCATATAACCTATTACGTTATAACGTCATCCCGTATTACGTAATACGTTATAACGTCATCCCATATAGCGTAATACGTTATAACGTCATACCATATAACGCAATACGTTATAACGTCGTCCCATATAACGTAATACGTTATAACGTCATCCCATATAACGTAATACGTTATAACGTCATCCCATATAACGCAATACGGTATAACGTCATACCATATAACAAATATACGTTATGACGTCATGCCATATAACGTATTACGTTATAACGTCATACCATATAACCTATTACGTTATAACGTCATCCCGTATTACGTAATACGTTACAACGTCATCCCATATAACGTAATACGTTATAACGTCATAACATATAACGCAATACGTTATAACGTCGTCCCATATAACCTATTTACGTTATAACGTCATACCATATAACGTATTACGTTATAACGTCATGCCATATAACGTAATACGTTATAGCGTCATACCATATAACGTAATATGTTATAATGTTATCCCATATTACGTAATACGTTATAACGTCATCCCATATAACGTAATACGGTATAACGTCATACCATATTACGTAATACGTTATAACGTCATAACATATAACCTATTACGTTATAACGTCATACCATATAACGTAATACGTTATAACGTTATACCATATAACCTATTACGTTTAACGTCATCCCGTATTACGTAATACGTTACAACGTCATCCCATATAACGTAATACGTTATAACGTCATAACATATAACGCAATACGTTATAACGTCGTCCCATATAACCTATTTACGTTATAACGTCATACCATATAACGCAATACGTTATAACGTCGTCCCATATAACCTATTTACGTTATAACGTCATACCATATAACGTATTACGTTATAACGTCATCCCATATAACGTAATGCGTTATAACGTCGAGCCATATTACGTAATACGATATAACGTCACACCATATGACGTATTACGTTATAACGTCATACCGTATAACCCATTACGTTATAACGTCATACCATATAACGTAATACGTTATAACGTTATACCATATATCCTATTACGTTATAACGTCAGCCCATATAACGTAATATGTTATAATGTCATCCCATATTACGTAATACGTTATAACGTCATCCCATATAACGTAATACGGTATAACGTCATACCATATAACCTATTACGTTATAACGTCATCCCATATAACGTAATACGTTACAACGTCATCCCATGTAACGTAATACGTTATAACGTCATCCCATATAACGTAATACGGTATAACGTCATACCATATAACCTATTACGTTATAACGTCATACCATATAACGTATTACGTTATAACGTCATAACATATAACCTATTACGTTATAACGTCATACCATATAACGTAATACGTTATAACGTTATACCATATAACCTATTACGTTTAACGTCATCCCGTATTACGTAATACGTAATAACGTCATCCCTTATAACGTAATACGTTATAACGTCATACCATATAACGCAATACGTTATAACGTCTACCCATAATACGTAATACGATATAACGTCACACCATATGACGTATTACGTTATAACGTCATACCGTATAACCTATTACGTTATAACGTCATACCATATAACGTAATACGTTATAACGTTATACCATATAACCTATTACGTTATAACGTCATCCCATATAACGTAATACGTTATAACGTCATCCCATATAACGTAATACGTTATAACGTCATCCCATATAACGCAATACGTTATAACGTCGTCCGACATAACGTAATACGTTCTAGCGTCATCCCATATTACGTAATACGTTATAACGTCATCCCATATAACGCAATACGTTATAACGTCGTCCGACATAACGTAATACGTTATAGCGTCATCCCACATTACGTAATGTGTTATAACGTCATACTATATAACGTATTACGTTATAACGTCATACCATATAACCTATTACGTTATAACGTCATACCATATAACGTAATACGTTATAACGTTATACCATATAACCTATTACATTATAACGTCATCCCGTATTACGCAATACGTTATAACGTCATCCCATATAACGTAATACGTTATAACGTCATACCTTATAACGCAATACGTTATAACGTCGTCCCATATAACGTAATACGTTATAACGTCATCCCATATAACGTAATACGTTATAACGTCTTCCCATATAACGCAATACGTTATAACGTCGTCCCATATAACGTAATACGTTATAACGTCATCCCATATAACGTAATACGTTATAACGTCATCCCATATAACGCAATACGTTATAACGTCGTCCCACATAACGTAGTACGTTATAACGTCATCCCATACTACGTAATGCGTTATAACGTCATCTCATATAACGTAATACGTTATAACGTCATCCCATATAACGCAATACGTTATAACGTCGTCCCACATAACGTAGTACGTTATAACGTCATCCCATACTACGTAATGCGTTATAACGTCATCTCATATAACGTAATACGGTATAACGTCATACCATATAACCTATTACGTTATAACGTCATACCATATAACGTATTACGTTATAACGTCATACCATATAACCTATTACATTATAACGTCATCCCGTATTACGTAATACGTTATAACGTCATCCCATATTACGTAATGCGTTATAACGTCATCCCATATAACGTATTACGTTATAACGTCATACCATATAACCTATTACGTTATAACGTCATACCATATAACGTAATACGTTATAACGATATACCATATAACCTATTACGTTATAACGTCATCCCGTATTACGTAATACGTTATAACGTCATCCCATATAACGTAATACGTTATAACGTCATACCATATAACGCAATACGTTATAACGTCGTCCCATATAACCTATTTACGTCATAAGGTCATACCATATAACGTATTACGTTATAACGTCATGCCATATAACGTAATACGTTATAGCGTCATACCATATAACCTAATACGTTATAACTTTATTCCATATAACGTAATGCGTTATAACGTCATACCATATAACGTAATACGTTATAACGTCATACCATATAACGTAATACGGTATAACGTCACACCATATAACGTAATTCGGTATAACGTCATACCATATAACCTAATACGTTATAACGTCATCCCATATAACGTAATGCGTTATAACGTCGACCCATATTACGTAATACGATATAACGTCGTCCCACATAACCTAATGTTTTATAACGCCATCCCATATTACGCAATGCGTTATAACGTCATCCCATATAACGTAATACGGTATAACGTCATACCATATAACCTATTTACGTTATGACGTCATACCATATAACGTATTACGTTATAACGTCATACCATATAACGTAATACGGTATAACGTCACACCATATAACGTAATTCGGTATAACGTCATACCATATAACCTAATACGTTATAACGTCATCCCATATAACGTAATGCGTTATAACGTCGACCCATATTACGTAATACGATATAACGTCGTCCCACATAACCTAATGTGTTATAACGCCATCCCATATTACGCAATGCGTTATAACGTCATCCCATATAACGTAATACGGTATAACGTCATACCATATAACCTATTTACGTTATGACGTCATACCATATAACGTATTACGTTATAACGCCATCGCATATTACGCAATGCGTTATAACGTCATCCCATATAACGTAATACGGTATAACGTCATACCATATAACCTATTTACGTTATGACGTCATACCATATAACGTATTACGTTATAACGTCATACCATATAACCTATTACGTTATAACGTCATCCCATATAACGTAATACGTTATAACGTCATCCCATATAACGCAATACGTTATAGCGTCGTCCGACATAACGTAATACGTTATAGCGTCATCCCATATTACGTAATGCGTTATAACGTCATCCCATATAACGTAATACGGTATAACTTCACACCATATAACGTAATTCGGTATAACGTCATACCATATAACGTAATTCGGTATAACGTCATACCATATAACCTAATACGTTATAACGTCACACCATATAACGTAATTCGGTATAACGTCATACCATATAACCTAATACGTTATAACGTCATACCATATAACGTAATACGGTATAACGTCACACCATATAACGTAATTCGGTATAACGTCATACCATATAACCTAATACGTTATAACGTCATACCATATAACGTAATACGGTATAACGTCACACCTTATAACGTAATTCGGTATAACGTCATACCATATAAAATATTAAGTTATTACGTCATACCATATAACCTATTACGTTATAACGTCATCCCATATAAAGTAATACGTTATAACGTCATCCCATATAACGTAATACGTTATAACGCCATCCCATATAACGCAATACGTTATAACGTCGTCCCATATAACGTAATACGGTATAACGTCATACCATATAACCTATTTACGTTATAACGTCATACCATATAACGTATTACGTTATAACGTCATACCATATAACCTATTACGTTATAACGTCATACCATAAAACGTAATACGTTATAACGTTATACCGTATAACCTATTACGTTATAACGTCATCCCATACTACGTAATGCGTTATAACGTCATCCCATATAACGTAATACGGTATAACGTCATACCATATAACCTATTACGTTATAACGTCATACCATATAACGTATTACGTTATAACGTCATACCATATAACCTATTACGTTATAACGTCATACCATATAACGTAATACGTTATAACGTTATACCATATAACCTATTACGTTATAACGTCATCCCGTATTACGTAATACGTTATAACGTCATCCCATATAACGTAATACGTTATAACGTCATACCATATAACGCAATACGTTATAACGTCGTCCCATATAACGTAATACGTTATAACGTCATCCCATATAACGTAATACGTTATAACGTCATCCCACATAACGCAATACGTTATAACGTCGTCCCACATAACGTAATACGTTATAACGTCATCCCATATTACGTAATGCGTTATAACGTCATCCCATATAACGTATTACGTTATAACGTCATACCATATAACCTATTACGTTATAACGTCATACCATATAACGTAATACGTTATAACGATATACCATATAACCTATTACGTTATAACGTCATCCCGTATTACGTAATACGTTATAACGTCATCCCATATAACGTAATACGTTATAACGTCGTACCATATAACGCAATACGTTATAAAGTCGTCCCATATAACCTATTTACGTTATAACGTCATACCATATAACGTATTACGTTATAACGACATGCCATATAACGTAATACGTTATAGCGTCATACCATATAATCTAATACGTTATAACGGTATTCCATATAACGTAATACGTTATAACGTCATCCCATATAACGTAATGCTTTATAACGTCGACCCATATTACGTAATACGATATAACGTCACACCATATGACGTATTACGTTATAACGTCATACCGTATAACCTATTACGTTATAACGTCATACCATATAACGTAATACGTTATAACGTTATACCATATAACCTATTACGTTATAACGTCATCCCATATAACGTAATACGTTATAACGTCATACCATATAACCTATTACGTTATAACGTCATACCATATAACCTATTTACGTTATGACGTCATACCATATAACGTATTACGTTATAACGTCATACCATATAACGTAATACGGTATAACGTCACACCATATAACGTAATTCGGTATAACGTCATACCATATAACCTAATACGTTATAACGTCATCCCATATAACGTAATGCGTTATAACGTCGACCCATATTACGTAATACGATATAACGTCGTCCCACATAACCTAATGTGTTATAACGCCATCCCATATTACGCAATGCGTTATAACGTCATCCCATATAACGTAATACGGTATAACGTCATACCATATAACCTATTTACGTTATGACGTCATACCATATAACGTATTACGTTATAACGCCATCGCATATTACGCAATGCGTTATAACGTCATCCCATATAACGTAATACGGTATAACGTCATACCATATAACCTATTTACGTTATGACGTCATACCATATAACGTATTACGTTATAACGTCATACCATATAACCTATTACGTTATAACGTCATCCCATATAACGTAATACGTTATAACGTCATCCCATATAACGCAATACGTTATAGCGTCGTCCGACATAACGTAATACGTTATAGCGTCATCCCATATTACGTAATGCGTTATAACGTCATCCCATATAACGTAATACGGTATAACTTCACACCATATAACGTAATTCGGTATAACGTCATACCATATAACGTAATTCGGTATAACGTCATACCATATAACCTAATACGTTATAACGTCACACCATATAACGTAATTCGGTATAACGTCATACCATATAACCTAATACGTTATAACGTCATACCATATAACGTAATACGGTATAACGTCACACCATATAACGTAATTCGGTATAACGTCATACCATATAACCTAATACGTTATAACGTCATACCATATAACGTAATACGGTATAACGTCACACCTTATAACGTAATTCGGTATAACGTCATACCATATAAAATATTAAGTTATTACGTCATACCATATAACCTATTACGTTATAACGTCATCCCATATAAAGTAATACGTTATAACGTCATCCCATATAACGTAATACGTTATAACGCCATCCCATATAACGCAATACGTTATAACGTCGTCCCATATAACGTAATACGGTATAACGTCATACCATATAACCTATTTACGTTATAACGTCATACCATATAACGTATTACGTTATAACGTCATACCATATAACCTATTACGTTATAACGTCATACCATAAAACGTAATACGTTATAACGTTATACCGTATAACCTATTACGTTATAACGTCATCCCATACTACGTAATGCGTTATAACGTCATCCCATATAACGTAATACGGTATAACGTCATACCATATAACCTATTACGTTATAACGTCATACCATATAACGTATTACGTTATAACGTCATACCATATAACCTATTACGTTATAACGTCATACCATATAACGTAATACGTTATAACGTTATACCATATAACCTATTACGTTATAACGTCATCCCGTATTACGTAATACGTTATAACGTCATCCCATATAACGTAATACGTTATAACGTCATACCATATAACGCAATACGTTATAACGTCGTCCCATATAACGTAATACGTTATAACGTCATCCCATATAACGTAATACGTTATAACGTCATCCCACATAACGCAATACGTTATAACGTCGTCCCACATAACGTAATACGTTATAACGTCATCCCATATTACGTAATGCGTTATAACGTCATCCCATATAACGTATTACGTTATAACGTCATACCATATAACCTATTACGTTATAACGTCATACCATATAACGTAATACGTTATAACGATATACCATATAACCTATTACGTTATAACGTCATCCCGTATTACGTAATACGTTATAACGTCATCCCATATAACGTAATACGTTATAACGTCGTACCATATAACGCAATACGTTATAAAGTCGTCCCATATAACCTATTTACGTTATAACGTCATACCATATAACGTATTACGTTATAACGACATGCCATATAACGTAATACGTTATAGCGTCATACCATATAATCTAATACGTTATAACGGTATTCCATATAACGTAATACGTTATAACGTCATCCCATATAACGTAATGCTTTATAACGTCGACCCATATTACGTAATACGATATAACGTCACACCATATGACGTATTACGTTATAACGTCATACCGTATAACCTATTACGTTATAACGTCATACCATATAACGTAATACGTTATAACGTTATACCATATAACCTATTACGTTATAACGTCATCCCATATAACGTAATACGTTATAACGTCATCCCATAAAACGTAATACGTTATAACGTCATCCCATATAACGCAATACGTTATAACGTCGTCCCACATAACCTAATGTGTTATAACGCCATCCCATATTACGCAATGCGTTATAACGTCATCCCATATAACGTAATACGGTATAACGTCATACCATGTAACCTATTTACGTTATGACGTCATACCATATAACGTATTACGTTATAACGTCATACCATATAACCTATTACGTTATAACGTCATACCATATAACGTAATACGTTATAACGTTATACCATATAACCTATTACGTTTAACGTCATCCCGTATTACGTAATACGTTATAACGTCATCCCTTATAACGTAATACGTTATAACGTCATACCATATAACGCAATACGTTATAACGTCGTCCCATATAACGTAATACGTTATAACGTCATCCCATATAACGTAATACGTTATAACGTCATCCCATATAACGCAATACGGTATAACGTCATACCATATAACCTATTTACGTTATGACGTCATACCATATAACGTATTACGTTATAACGTCGTACCATATAACCTATTACGTTATAACGTCATCCCGTATTACGTAATACGTTATAACGTCATCCCATATAACGTAATACGTTATAACGTCATACCATATAACGCAATATGTTATAACGTCGTCCCATATAACCTATTTACGTTATAACGTCATACCATATAACGTATTACGTTATAACGTCATGCCATATAACGTAATACGTTATAGCGTCATACCATATAACCTAATACGTTATAACGGTATTCCATATATCGTAATACGTTATAACGTCATCCCATATAACGTAATGCGTTATAACGTCGACCCATATTACGTAATACGATATAACGTCACACCATATGACGTATTACGTTATAACGTCATACCGTATAACCTATTACGTTATAACGTCATCCCATATAACGCAATACGTTATAACGTCATACCATAAAACGTAATACGTTATAACGTTATACCGTATAACCTATTACGTTATAACGTCATCCCATACTACGTAATGCGTTATAACGTCATCCCATATAACGTAATACGGTATAACGTCATACCATATAACCTATTACGTTATAACGTCATACCATATAACGTATTACGTTATAACGTCATACCATATAACCTATTACGTTATAACGTCATACCATATAACGTAATACGTTATAACGTTATACCATATAACCTATTACGTTATAACGTCATCCCGTATTACGTAATACGTTATAACGTCAT
Source organism: Bombus vancouverensis nearcticus (assembly GCF_051014615.1). NCBI lineage: Eukaryota > Metazoa > Arthropoda > Insecta > Hymenoptera > Apidae > Bombus > Bombus vancouverensis. Next base: position 4,495,779 of record NC_134911.1, read on the forward strand.
CCCATATAACGTAATACGTTATAACGTCATACCATATAACGCAATACGTTATAACGTCGTCCCATATAACGTAATACGTTATAACGTCATCCCATATAACGTAATACGTTATAACGTCATCCCACATAACGCAATACGTTATAACGTCGTCCCACATAACGTAATACGTTATAACGTCATCCCATATTACGTAATGCGTTATAACGTCATCCCATATAACGTATTACGTTATAACGTCATACCATATAACCTATTACGTTATAACGTCATACCATATAACGTAATACGTTATAACGATATACCATATAACCTATTACGTTATAACGTCATCCCGTATTACGTAATACGTTATAACGTCATCCCATATAACGTAATACGTTATAACGTCGTACCATATAACGCAATACGTTATAAAGTCGTCCCATATAACCTATTTACGTTATAACGTCATACCATATAACGTATTACGTTATAACGTCATGCCATATAACGTAATACGTTATAGCGTCATACCATATAATCTAATACGTTATAACGGTATTCCATATAACGTAATACGTTATAACGTCATCCCATATAACGTAATGCTTTATAACGTCGACCCATATTACGTAATACGATATAACGTCACACCATATGACGTATTACGTTATAACGTCATACCGTATAACCTATTACGTTATAACGTCATACCATATAACGTAATACGTTATAACGTTATACCATATAACCTATTACGTTATAACGTCATCCCATATAACGTAATACGTTATAACGTCATCCCATAAAACGTAATACGTTATAACGTCATCCCATATAACGCAATACGTTATAACGTCGTCCCACATAACCTAATGTGTTATAACGCCATCCCATATTACGCAATGCGTTATAACGTCATCCCATATAACGTAATACGGTATAACGTCATACCATGTAACCTATTTACGTTATGACGTCATACCATATAACGTATTACGTTATAACGTCATACCATATAACCTATTACGTTATAACGTCATACCATATAACGTAATACGTTATAACGTTATACCATATAACCTATTACGTTTAACGTCATCCCGTATTACGTAATACGTTATAACGTCATCCCTTATAACGTAATACGTTATAACGTCATACCATATAACGCAATACGTTATAACGTCGTCCCATATAACGTAATACGTTATACCGTCATCCCATATAACGTAATACGTTATAACGTCATCCCATATAACGCAATACGGTATAACGTCATACCATATAACCTATTTACGTTATGACGTCATACCATATAACGTATTACGTTATAACGTCGTACCATATAACCTATTACGTTATAACGTCATCCCGTATTACGTAATACGTTATAACGTCATCCCATATAACGTAATACGTTATAACGTCATACCATATAACGCAATATGTTATAACGTCGTCCCATATAACCTATTTACGTTATAACGTCATACCATATAACGTATTACGTTATAACGTCATGCCATATAACGTAATACGATATAGCGTCATACCATATAACCTAATACGTTATAACGGTATTCCATATATCGTAATACGTTATAACGTCATCCCATATAACGTAATGCGTTATAACGTCGACCCATATTACGTAATACGATATAACGTCACACCATATGACGTATTACGTTATAACGTCATACCGTATAACCTATTACGTTATAACGTCATCCCATATAACGTATTACGTTATAACGTCATACCATATAACCTATTACGTTATAACGTCATCCCATATAACGTAATACGTTATAACGTTATACCATATAACCTATTACGTTATAACGTCATCCCATATAACGTAATACGGTATATCGTCATACCATATAACCTATTGACGTTATAACGTCATACCATATAACGTAATTCGGTATAACGTCACACCATATAACGTAATTCGGTATAACGTCATCCCATATAACGTAAAACGTTATAACGTCATCCCATATAACGCAATACGTTATAACGTCGTCCGACATAACGTAATACGTTATAGCGTCATCCCATATTACGTAATGCGTTATAACGTCATCCCATATAACGTAAAACGTTATAACGTCATCCCATATAACGTATTACGTTATAACGTCATACCATATAACCTATTACGTTATAACGTCATCCCGTATTACGTAATACGTTAAAACGTCATCCCATATAACGTAATACGTTATAACGACATACCATATAACGCAATAAGTTATAACGTCGTCTCATATAACCTATTTACGTTATAACGTCATACCATATAACGTATTACGTTATAACGTCATGCCATATAACGTAATACGTTATAACGTTATACCATATAACCTATTACGTTATAACGTCATCCCGTATTACGTAATACGTTATAACGTCATCCCATATAGCGTAATACGTTATAACGTCATACCATATAACGCAATACGTTATAACGTCGTCCCATCTAACGTAATACGTTATAACGTCATCCCATAAAACGTAATACGTTATAACGTCATCCCATATAACGCAATACGTTACAACGTCGTCCCACATAACGTAGTACGTTATAACGTCATCCCATACTTCGTAATGCGTTATAACGTCATCCCATATAACGTAATACGGTATAACGTCATACCATATAACCTATTACGTTATAACGTCATACCATATAACGTATTACGTTATAACGTCATAACATATAACCTATTACGTTATAACGTCATACCATATAACGTAATACGTTATAACGTTATACCATATAACCTATTACGTTTAACGTCATCCCGTATTACGTAATACGTAATAACGTCATCCCTTATAACGTAATACGTTATAACGTCATACCATATAACGCAATACGTTATAACGTCTACCCATAATACGTAATACGTTATAACGTCATCCCATATAACGTAATACGTTATAACGTCATCCCATATAACGCAATACGGTATAACGTCATACCATATAACAAATTTACGTTATGACGTCATACCATATAACGTATTACGTTATAACCTCATACCATATAACCTATTACGTTATAACGTCATCCCGTATTACGTAATACGTTACAACGTCATCCCATATAACGTAATACGTTATAACGTCATCCCATATAACGCAATACGTTATAACGTCGTCCCATATAACCTATTTACGTTATAACGTCATACCATATAACGTATTACGTTATAACGTCATGCCATATAACGTAATACGTTATAGCGTCATACCATATAACCAAATACGTTATAACGGTATTCCATATATCGTAATACGTTATAACGTCATCCCATATAACGTAATGCGTTATAACGTCAACCCATATTACGTAATACGATATAACGTCACACCATATGACGTATTACGTTATAACGTCATACCGTATAACCTATTACGTTATAACGTCATACCATATAACGTAATACGTTATAACGTTATACCATATAACCTATTAAGTTATAACGTCATCCCATATAACGTAATACGTTATAACGTCATCCCATATAACGTAATACGTTATAACGTCATCCCATATAACGTAATGCGTTATAACGTCAACCCATATTACGTAATACGATATAACGTCACACCATATGACGTATTACGTTATAACGTCGTCCCATATAACCTATTTACGTTATAACGTCATACCATATAACGTATTACGTTATAACGTCATGCCATATAACGTAATACGTTATAGCGTCATACCATATAACCAAATACGTTATAACGGTATTCCATATATCGTAATACGTTATAACGTCATCCCATATAACGTAATGCGTTATAACGTCAACCCATATTACGTAATACGATATAACGTCACACCATATGACGTATTACGTTATAACGTCATACCGTATAACCTATTACGTTATAACGCCATCCCATATTACGCAATGCGTTATAACGTCATCCCATATAACGTAATACGTTATAACGTCATCCCATATAACGCAATACGTTATAACGTCGTCCGACATAACGTAATACGTTATAGCGTCATCCCATATTACGTAATGCGTTATAACGTCATCCCATATAACGTAATACGGTATAACGTCACACCATATAACGTAATTAGTTATAACGTCATACCATATAACCTAATACGTTATAACGTCATACCATATAACGTAATACGGTGTAACGTCACACCATATAACGTAATTCGGTATAACGTCATCCCATATAACGTAATACGTTATAACGTCATCCCATATAACGCAATACGTTATAACGTCGTCCGACATAACGTAATACGTTCTAGCGTCATCCCATATAACGTAATACGTTATAACGTCATCCCATATAACGCAATACGTTATAACGTCGTCCGACATAACGTAATACGTTATAGCGTCATCCCATATTACGTAATGCGTTATAACGTCATCCCATATAACGTAATTCGTTATAACGTCATACCATATAACCTAATACGTTATAACGTTATACCATATAACCTATTACTTTATAACGTCATCCCGTATTACGTAATACGTTATAACGTCATCCCATATAACGTAATACGTTATAACGTCATACCTTATAACGCAATACGTTATAACGTCGTCCCATATAACGTAATACGTTATAACGTCATCCCATATAACGTAATACGTTATAACGTCATCCCATATAACGCAATACGTTATAACGTCGTCCCACATAACGTAGTACGTTATAACGTCATCCCATACTACGTAATGCGTTATAACGTCATCCCATATAACGTAATACGGTATAACGTCATACCATATAAACTATTACGTTATAACGTCATACCATATAACGTATTACGTTATAACGTCATACCATATAACCTATTACGTTATAACGTCATACCATATAACGTAATACGTTATAACGTTATACCATATAACCTATTACGTTATAACGTCATCCCGTATTACGTAATACGTTATAACGTCATCCCATATAACGTAATACGTTATAACGTCATACCATATAACGCAATACGTTATAACGTCGTCCCATATAACGTAATACGTTATAACGTCATCCCATATAACGTAATACGTTATCACGTCATCCCATATAACGCAATACGTTATAACGTCGTCCCACATAACGTAATACGTTATAACGTCATCCCATATTACGTAATGCGTTATAACGTCATCCCATATAACGTATTACGTTATAACGTCATACCATATAACCTATTACGTTATAACGTCATCCCATGTAACGTAATACGTTATAACGTTATACCATATAACCTATTACGTTATAACGTCATCCCATATAACGTAATACGGTATATCGTCATACCATATAACCTATTGACGTTATAACGTCATACCATATAACGTAATTCGGTATAACGTCACACCATATAACGTAATTCGGTATAACGTCATCCCATATAACGTAAAACGTTATAACGTCATCCCATATAACGCAATACGTTATAACGTCGTCCGACATAACGTAATACGTTATAGCGTCATCCCATATTACGTAATGCGTTATAACGTCATCCCATATAACGTAAAACGTTATAACGTCATCCCATATAACGTATTACGTTATAACGTCATACCATATAACCTATTACGTTATAACGCCATCCCGTATTACGTAATACGTTAAAACGTCATCCCATATAACGTAATACGTTATAACGACATACCATATAACGCAATATGTTATAACGTCGTCTCATATAACCTATTTACGTTATAACGTCATACCATATAACGTATTACGTTATAACGTCATGCCATATAACGTAATACGTTATAACGTTATACCATATAACCTATTACGTTATAACGTCATCCCGTATTACGTAATACGTTATAACGTCATCCCATATAGCGTAATACGTTATAACGTCATACCATATAACGCAATACGTTATAACGTCGTCCCATCTAACGTAATACGTTATAACGTCATCCCATAAAACGTAATACGTTATAACGTCATCCCATATAACGCAATACGTTACAACGTCGTCCCACATAACGTAGTACGTTATAACGTCATCCCATACTTCGTAATGCGTTATAACGTCATCCCATATAACGTAATACGGTATAACGTCATACCATATAACCTATTACGTTATAACGTCATACCATATAACGTATTACGTTATAACGTCATAACATATAACCTATTACGTTATAACGTCATACCATATAACGTAATACGTTATAACGTTATACCATATGACCTATTACGTTTAACGTCATCCCGTATTACGTAATACGTAATAACGTCATCCCTTATAACGTAATACGTTATAACGTCATACCATATAACGCAATACGTTATAACGTCTACCCATAATACGTAATACGTTATAACGTCATCCCATATAACGTAATACGTTATAACGTCATCCCATATAACGCAATACGGTATAACGTCATACCATATAACAAATTTACGTTATGACGTCATACCATATAACGTATTACGTTATAACGTCATACCATATAACCTATTACGTTATAACGTCATCCCGTATTACGTAATACGTTACAACGTCATCCCATATAACGTAATACGTTATAACGTCATCCCATATAACGCAATACGTTATAACGTCGTCCCATATAACCTATTTACGTTATAACGTCATACCATATAACGTATTACGTTATAACGTCATGCCATATAACGTAATACGTTATAGCGTCATACCATATAACCAAATACGTTATAACGGTATTCCATATATCGTAATACGTTATAACGTCATCCCATATAACGTAATGCGTTATAACGTCAACCCATATTACGTAATACGATATAACGTCACACCATATGACGTATTACGTTATAACGTCATACCGTATAACCTATTACGTTATAACGTCATACCATATAACGTAATACGTTATAACGTTATACCATATAACCTATTAAGTTATAACGTCATCCCATATAACGTAATACGTTATAACGTCATCCCATATAACGTAATACGTTATAACGTCATCCCATATAACGTAATGCGTTATAACGTCAACCCATATTACGTAATACGATATAACGTCACACCATATGACGTATTACGTTATAACGTCGTCCCATATAACCTATTTACGTTATAACGTCATACCATATAACGTATTACGTTATAACGTCATGCCATATAATGTAATACGTTATAGCGTCATACCATATAACCAAATACGTTATAACGGTATTCCATATATCGTAATACGTTATAACGTCATCCCATATAACGTAATGCGTTATAACGTCAACCCATATTACGTAATACGATATAACGTCACACCATATGACGTATTACGTTATAACGTCATACCGTATAACCTATTACGTTATAACGCCATCCCATATTACGCAATGCGTTATAACGTCATCCCATATAACGTAATACGTTATAACGTCATCCCATATAACGCAATACGTTATAACGTCGTCCGACATAACGTAATACGTTATAGCGTCATCCCATATTACGTAATGCGTTATAACGTCATCCCATATAACGTAATACGGTATAACGTCACACCATATAACGTAATTAGTTATAACGTCATACCATATAACCTAATACGTTATAACGTCATACCATATAACGTAATACGGTATAACGTCACACCATATAACGTAATTCGGTATAACGTCATCCCATATAACGTAATACGTTATAACGTCATCCCATATAACGCAATACGTTATAACGTCGTCCGACATAACGTAATACGTTCTAGCGTCATCCCATATTACGTAATACGTTATAACGTCATCCCATATAACGCAATACGTTATAACGTCGTCCGACATAACGTAATACGTTATAGCGTCATACCACATTACGTAATGTGTTATAACGTCATACCATATAACGTATTACGTTATAACGTCATACCATATAACCTATTACGTTATAACGTCATACCATATAACGTAATACGTTATAACGTTATACCATATAACCTATTACATTATAACGTCATCCCGTATTACGTAATACGTTATAACGTCATCCCATATAACGTAATACGTTATAACGTCATACCTTATAACGCAATACGTTATAACGTCGTCCCATATAACGTAATACGTTATAACGTCATCCCATATAACGTAATACGTTATAACGTCATCCCATATAACGCAATACGTTATAACGTCGTCCCACATAACGTAGTACGTTATAACATCATCCCATACTACGTAATGCGTTATAACGTCATCTCATATAACGTAATACGGTATAACGTCATACCATATAACCTATTACGTTATAACGTCATACCATATAACGTATTACGTTATAACGTCATACCATATAACCTATTACGTTATAACGTCATACCATATAACGTAATACGTTATAACGTTATACCATATAACCTATTACGTTATAACGTCATCCCGTATTACGTAATACGTTATAACGTCATCCCATATAACGTAATACGTTATAACGTCACACCATATAACCTATTACGTTTAACGTCATCCCGTATTACGTAATACGTAATAACGTCATCCCTTATAACGTAATACGTTATAACGTCATACCATATAACGCAATACGTAATAACGTCTACCCATAATACGTAATACGATATAACGTCACACCATATGACGTATTACGTTATAACGTCATACCGTATAACCTATTACGTTATAACGTCATACCATATAACGTAATACGTTATAACGTTATACCATATAACCTATTACGTTATAACGTCATCCCACATAACGTAATACGTTACAACGTCATCTCATATAACGTAATACGGTATAACGTCATACCATATAACCTATTTACGTTATGACGTCATACCATATAACGTATTACGTTATAACGTCATACCATATAACCTATTACGTTATAACGTCATACCATATAACGTATACGTTATAACGTCATACCATATTACGTAATACGTTATAACGTCATCCCATATAACGAAATACGTTATAACGTCATCCCATATAACGTAATACGTTATAACGTCATCCCATATAACGCAATACGGTATAACGTCATACCATATAACAAATTTACGTTATGACGTCATACCATATAACGTATTACGTTATAACGTCATACCATATAACCTATTACGTTATAACGTCATCCCGTATTACGTAATACGTTACAACGTCATCCCATATAACGTAATACGTTATAACGTCATACCATATAACGCAATACGTTATAACGTCGTCCCATATAACCTATTTACGTTATAACGTTATACCATATAACATATTACGTTATAACGTCATGCCATATAACGTAATACGTTATAGCGTCATACCATATAACCAAATACGTTATAACGGTATTCCATATATCGTAATACGTTATAACGTCATCCCATATAACGTAATGCGTTATAACGTCAACCCATATTACGTATTACGTTATAACGTCATCCCATATAACGTAATACGTTATAACGTCATCCCATATAGCGTAATACGTTATAACGTCATACCATATAACGTAAAACGTTATAACGTCATCCCATATAACGTATTACGTTATAACGTCATACCATATAACCTATTTACGTTATGACGTCATACCATATAACGTATTACGTTATAACGTCATACCATATAACCTATTACGTTATAACGTCATACCATATAACGTATTACGTTATAACGTCATACCATATAACCTATTACGTTATAACGTCATACCATATAACGTATACGTTATAACGTCATACCATATTACGTAATACGTTATAACGTCATCCCATATAACGAAATACGTTATAACGTCATCCCATATAACGTAATACGTTATAACGTCATCCCATATAGCGTAATACGTTATAACGTCATACCATATAACGCAATACGTTATAACGTCGTCCCATCTAACGTAATACGTTATAACGTCATCCCATAAAACGTAATACGTTATAACGTCATCCCATATAACGCAATACGTTACAACGTCGTCCCACATAACGTAGTACGTTATAACGTCATCCCATACTTCGTAATGCGTTATAACGTCATCCCATATAACGTAATACGGTATAACGTCATACCATATAACCTATTACGTTATAACGTCATACCATATAACGTAATACGTTATAACGTTATACCATATAACCTATTACGTTTAACGTCATCCCGTATTACGTAATACGTAATAACGTCATCCCTTATAACGTAATACGTTATAACGTCATACCATATAACGCAATACGTTATAACGTCTACCCATAATACGTAATACGTTATAACGTCATCCCATATAACGTAATACGTTATAACGTCATCCCATATAACGCAATACGGTATAACGTCATACCATATAACAAATTTACGTTATGACGTCATACCATATAACGTATTACGTTATAACCTCATACCATATAACCTATTACGTTATAACGTCATCCCGTATTACGTAATACGTTACAACGTCATCCCATATAACGTAATACGTTATAACGTCATCCCATATAACGCAATACGTTATAACGTCGTCCCATATAACCTATTTACGTTATAACGTCATACCATATAACGTATTACGTTATAACGTCATGCCATATAACGTAATACGTTATAGCGTCATACCATATAACCAAATACGTTATAACGGTATTCCATATATCGTAATACGTTATAACGTCATCCCATATAACGTAATGCGTTATAACGTCAACCCATATTACGTAATACGATATAACGTCACACCATATGACGTATTACGTTATAACGTCATACCGTATAACCTATTACGTTATAACGTCATACCATATAACGTAATACGTTATAACGTTATACCATATAACCTATTAAGTTATAACGTCATCCCATATAACGTAATACGTTATAACGTCATCCCATATAACGTAATACGTTATAACGTCATCCCATATAACGTAATGCGTTATAACGTCAACCCATATTACGTAATACGATATAACGTCACACCATATGACGTATTACGTTATAACGTCGTCCCATATAACCTATTTACGTTATAACGTCATACCATATAACGTATTACGTTATAACGTCATGCCATATAACGTAATACGTTATAGCGTCATACCATATAACCAAATACGTTATAACGGTATTCCATATATCGTAATACGTTATAACGTCATCCCATATAACGTAATGCGTTATAACGTCAACCCATATTACGTAATACGATATAACGTCACACCATATGACGTATTACGTTATAACGTCATACCGTATAACCTATTACGTTATAACGCCATCCCATATTACGCAATGCGTTATAACGTCATCCCATATAACGTAATACGTTATAACGTCATCCCATATAACGCAATACGTTATAACGTCGTCCGACATAACGTAATACGTTATAGCGTCATCCCATATTACGTAATGCGTTATAACGTCATCCCATATAACGTAATACGGTATAACGTCACACCATATAACGTAATTAGTTATAACGTCATACCATATAACCTAATACGTTATAACGTCATACCATATAACGTAATACGGTGTAACGTCACACCATATAACGTAATTCGGTATAACGTCATCCCATATAACGTAATACGTTATAACGTCATCCCATATAACGCAATACGTTATAACGTCGTCCGACATAACGTAATACGTTCTAGCGTCATCCCATATAACGTAATACGTTATAACGTCATCCCATATAACGCAATACGTTATAACGTCGTCCGACATAACGTAATACGTTATAGCGTCATCCCATATTACGTAATGCGTTATAACGTCATCCCATATAACGTAATTCGTTATAACGTCATACCATATAACCTAATACGTTATAACGTTATACCATATAACCTATTACTTTATAACGTCATCCCGTATTACGTAATACGTTATAACGTCATCCCATATAACGTAATACGTTATAACGTCATACCTTATAACGCAATACGTTATAACGTCGTCCCATATAACGTAATACGTTATAACGTCATCCCATATAACGTAATACGTTATAACGTCATCCCATATAACGCAATACGTTATAACGTCGTCCCACATAACGTAGTACGTTATAACGTCATCCCATACTACGTAATGCGTTATAACGTCATCCCATATAACGTAATACGGTATAACGTCATACCATATAAACTATTACGTTATAACGTCATACCATATAACGTATTACGTTATAACGTCATACCATATAACCTATTACGTTATAACGTCATACCATATAACGTAATACGTTATAACGTTATACCATATAACCTATTACGTTATAACGTCATCCCGTATTACGTAATACGTTATAACGTCATCCCATATAACGTAATACGTTATAACGTCATACCATATAACGCAATACGTTATAACGTCGTCCCATATAACGTAATACGTTATAACGTCATCCCATATAACGTAATACGTTATCACGTCATCCCATATAACGCAATACGTTATAACGTCGTCCCACATAACGTAATACGTTATAACGTCATCCCATATTACGTAATGCGTTATAACGTCATCCCATATAACGTATTACGTTATAACGTCATACCATATAACCTATTACGTTATAACGTCATCCCATGTAACGTAATACGTTATAACGTTATACCATATAACCTATTACGTTATAACGTCATCCCATATAACGTAATACGGTATATCGTCATACCATATAACCTATTGACGTTATAACGTCATACCATATAACGTAATTCGGTATAACGTCACACCATATAACGTAATTCGGTATAACGTCATCCCATATAACGTAAAACGTTATAACGTCATCCCATATAACGCAATACGTTATAACGTCGTCCGACATAACGTAATACGTTATAGCGTCATCCCATATTACGTAATGCGTTATAACGTCATCCCATATAACGTAAAACGTTATAACGTCATCCCATATAACGTATTACGTTATAACGTCATACCATATAACCTATTACGTTATAACGTCATCCCGTATTACGTAATACGTTAAAACGTCATCCCATATAACGTAATACGTTATAACGACATACCATATAACGCAATATGTTATAACGTCGTCTCATATAACCTATTTACGTTATAACGTCATACCATATAACGTATTACGTTATAACGTCATGCCATATAACGTAATACGTTATAACGTTATACCATATAACCTATTACGTTATAACGTCATCCCGTATTACGTAATACGTTATAACGTCATCCCATATAGCGTAATACGTTATAACGTCATACCATATAACGCAATACGTTATAACGTCGTCCCATCTAACGTAATACGTTATAACGTCATCCCATAAAACGTAATACGTTATAACGTCATCCCATATAACGCAATACGTTACAACGTCGTCCCACATAACGTAGTACGTTATAACGTCATACCATATAACGCAATACGTTATAACGTCTACCCATAATACGTAATACGTTATAACGTCATCCCATATAACGTAATACGTTATAACGTCATCCCATATAACCTATTTACGTTATAACGTCATACCATATAACGTATTACGTTATAACGTCATGCCATATAACGTAATACGTTATAGCGTCATACCATATAACCAAATACGTTATAACGGTATTCCATATATCGTAATACGTTATAACGTCATCCCATATAACGTAATGCGTTATAACGTCAACCCATATTACGTAATACGTTATAACGTTATACCATATGACCTATTACGTTTAACGTCATCCCGTATTACGTAATACGTAATAACGTCATCCCTTATAACGTAATACGTTATAACGTCATACCATATAACGCAATACGTTATAACGTCTACCCATAATACGTAATACGTTATAACGTCATCCCATATAACGTAATACGTTATAACGTCATCCCATATAACGCAATACGGTATAACGTCATACCATATAACAAATTTACGTTATGACGTCATACCATATAACGTATTACGTTATAACGTCATACCATATAACCTATTACGTTATAACGTCATCCCGTATTACGTAATACGTTACAACGTCATCCCATATAACGTAATACGTTATAACGTCATCCCATATAACGCAATACGTTATAACGTCGTCCCATATAACCTATTTACGTTATAACGTCATACCATATAACGTATTACGTTATAACGTCATGCCATATAACGTAATACGTTATAGCGTCATACCATATAACCAAATACGTTATAACGGTATTCCATATATCGTAATACGTTATAACGTCATCCCATATAACGTAATGCGTTATAACGTCAACCCATATTACGTAATACGATATAACGTCACACCATATGACGTATTACGTTATAACGTCATACCGTATAACCTATTACGTTATAACGTCATACCATATAACGTAATACGTTATAACGTTATACCATATAACCTATTAAGTTATAACGTCATCCCATATAACGTAATACGTTATAACGTCATCCCATATAACGTAATACGTTATAACGTCATCCCATATAACGTAATGCGTTATAACGTCAACCCATATTACGTAATACGATATAACGTCACACCATATGACGTATTACGTTATAACGTCGTCCCATATAACCTATTTACGTTATAACGTCATACCATATAACGTATTACGTTATAACGTCATGCCATATAATGTAATACGTTATAGCGTCATACCATATAACCAAATACGTTATAACGGTATTCCATATATCGTAATACGTTATAACGTCATCCCATATAACGTAATGCGTTATAACGTCAACCCATATTACGTAATACGATATAACGTCACACCATATGACGTATTACGTTATAACGTCATACCGTATAACCTATTACGTTATAACGCCATCCCATATTACGCAATGCGTTATAACGTCATCCCATATAACGTAATACGTTATAACGTCATCCCATATAACGCAATACGTTATAACGTCGTCCGACATAACGTAATACGTTATAGCGTCATCCCATATTACGTAATGCGTTATAACGTCATCCCATATAACGTAATACGGTATAACGTCACACCATATAACGTAATTAGTTATAACGTCATACCATATAACCTAATACGTTATAACGTCATACCATATAACGTAATACGGTATAACGTCACACCATATAACGTAATTCGGTATAACGTCATCCCATATAACGTAATACGTTATAACGTCATCCCATATAACGCAATACGTTATAACGTCGTCCGACATAACGTAATACGTTCTAGCGTCATCCCATATTACGTAATACGTTATAACGTCATCCCATATAACGCAATACGTTATAACGTCGTCCGACATAACGTAATACGTTATAGCGTCATACCACATTACGTAATGTGTTATAACGTCATACCATATAACGTATTACGTTATAACGTCATACCATATAACCTATTACGTTATAACGTCATACCATATAACGTAATACGTTATAACGTTATACCATATAACCTATTACATTATAACGTCATCCCGTATTACGTAATACGTTATAACGTCATCCCATATAACGTAATACGTTATAACGTCATACCTTATAACGCAATACGTTATAACGTCGTCCCATATAACGTAATACGTTATAACGTCATCCCATATAACGTAATACGTTATAACGTCATCCCATATAACGCAATACGTTATAACGTCGTCCCACATAACGTAGTACGTTATAACATCATCCCATACTACGTAATGCGTTATAACGTCATCTCATATAACGTAATACGGTATAACGTCATACCATATAACCTATTACGTTATAACGTCATACCATATAACGTATTACGTTATAACGTCATACCATATAACCTATTACGTTATAACGTCATACCATATAACGTAATACGTTATAACGTTATACCATATAACCTATTACGTTATAACGTCATCCCGTATTACGTAATACGTTATAACGTCATCCCATATAACGTAATACGTTATAACGTCACACCATATAACCTATTACGTTTAACGTCATCCCGTATTACGTAATACGTAATAACGTCATCCCTTATAACGTAATACGTTATAACGTCATACCATATAACGCAATACGTAATAACGTCTACCCATAATACGTAATACGATATAACGTCACACCATATGACGTATTACGTTATAACGTCATACCGTATAACCTATTACGTTATAACGTCATACCATATAACGTAATACGTTATAACGTTATACCATATAACCTATTACGTTATAACGTCATCCCACATAACGTAATACGTTACAACGTCATCTCATATAACGTAATACGGTATAACGTCATACCATATAACCTATTTACGTTATGACGTCATACCATATAACGTATTACGTTATAACGTCATACCATATAACCTATTACGTTATAACGTCATACCATATAACGTATACGTTATAACGTCATACCATATTACGTAATACGTTATAACGTCATCCCATATAACGAAATACGTTATAACGTCATCCCATATAACGTAATACGTTATAACGTCATCCCATATAACGCAATACGGTATAACGTCATACCATATAACAAATTTACGTTATGACGTCATACCATATAACGTATTACGTTATAACGTCATACCATATAACCTATTACGTTATAACGTCATCCCGTATTACGTAATACGTTACAACGTCATCCCATATAACGTAATACGTTATAACGTCATACCATATAACGCAATACGTTATAACGTCGTCCCATATAACCTATTTACGTTATAACGTCATACCATATAACGTATTACGTTATAACGTCATGCCATATAACGTAATACGTTATAGCGTCATACCATATAACCAAATACGTTATAACGGTATTCCATATATCGTAATACGTTATAACGTCATCCCATATAACGTAATGCGTTATAACGTCGACCCATATTACGTAATACGATATAACGTCACACCATATGACGTATTACGTTATAACGTCATACCGTATAACCTATTACGTTATAACGTCATACCATATAACGTAATACGTTATAACGTTATACCATATAACCTATTAAGTTATAACGTCATCCCATATAACGTAATACGTTATAACGTCATCCCATATAACGTAATACGTTATAACGTCATCCCATATAACGCAATACGTTATAACGTCGTCCCACATAACCTAATGCGTTATAACGCCATCCCATATTACGCAATGCGTTATAACGTCATCCCATATAACGTAATACGTTATAACGTCATCCCATATAACGCAATACGTTATAACGTCGTCCGACATAACGTAATACGTTATAGCGTCATCCCATATTACGTAATGCGTTATAACGTCATCCCATATAACGTAATACGGTATAACGTCACACCATATAACGTAATTCGTTATAACGTCATACCATATAACCTAATACGTTATAACGTCATACCATATAACGTAATACGTTATAACGTCACACCATATAACGTAATTCGGTATAACGTCATCCCATATAACGTAATACGTTATAACGTCATCCCATATAACGCAATACGTTATAACGTCGTCCGACATAACGTAATACGTTCTAGCGTCATCCCATATTACGTAATACGTTATAACGTCATCCCATATAACGCAATACGTTATAACGTCGTCCGACATAACGTAATACGTTATAGCGTCATACCACATTACGTAATGTGTTATAACGTCATACCATATAACGTATTACGTTATAACGTCATACCATATAACCTATTACGTTATAACGTCATACCATATAACGTAATACGTTATAACGTTATACCATATAACCTATTACATTATAACGTCATCCCGTATTACGTAATACGTTATAACGTCATCCCATATAACGTAATACGTTATAACGTCATACCTTATAACGCAATACGTTATAACGTCGTCCCATATAACGTAATACGTTATAACGTCATCCCATATAACGTAATACGTTATAACGTCATCCCATATAACGCAATACGTTATAACGTCGTCCCACATAACGTAGTACGTTATAACGTCATCCCATACTACGTAATGCGTTATAACGTCATCTCATATAACGTAATACGGTATAACGTCATACCATATAACCTATTACGTTATAACGTCATACCATATAACGTATTACGTTATAACGTCATACCATATAACCTATTACGTTATAACGTCATACCATATAACATAATACGTTATAACGTTATACCATATAACCTATTACGTTATAACGTCATCCCGTATTACGTAATACGTTATAACGTCATCCCATATAACGTAATACGTTATAACGTCACACCATATAACGCAATACGTTATAACGTCGTCCCATATAACGTAATACGTTATAACGTCATCCCATATAACGTAATACGTTATAACGTCATCCCATATAACGCAATACGTTATAACGTCGTCCCACATAACGTAATACGTTATAACGTCATCCCATATTACGTAATGCGTTATAACGTCATCCCATATAACGTATTACGTTATAACGTCATACCATATAACCTATTACGTTATAACGTCATACCATATAACGTAATACGTTATAACGATATACCATATAACCTATTACGTTATAACGTCATCCCGTATTACGTAATACGTTATAACGTCATCCCATATAACGTAATACGTTATAACGTCATACCATATAACGCAATACGTTATAACGTCGTCCCATATAACCTATTTACGTTATAAGGTCATACCATATAACGTATTACGTTATAACGTCATGCCATATAACGTAATACGTTATAGCGTCATACCATATAACCTAATACGTTATAACTTTATTCCATATAACGCAATACGTTATAGCGTCGTCCGACATAACGTAATACGTTATAGCGTCATCCCATATTACGTAATGCGTTATAACGTCATCCCATATAACGTAATACGGTATAACGTCACACCATATAACGTAATTCGGTATAACGTCATACCATATAACGTAATTCGGTATAACGTCATACCATATAACCTAATACGTTATAACGTCACACCATATAACGTAATTCGGTATAACGTCATACCATATAACGTAATACGTTATAACGTCATACCATATAACGTAATACGGTATAACGTCACACCATATAACGTAATTCGGTATAACGTCATACCATATAACCTAATACGTTATAACGTCATCCCATATAACGTAATGCGTTATAACGTCGACCCATATTACGTAATACGATATAACGTCGTCCCACATAACCTAATGTGTTATAACGCCATCCCATATTACGCAATGCGTTATAACGTCATCCCATATAACGTAATACGGTATAACGTCATACCATATAACCTATTTACGTTATGACGTCATACCATATAACGTATTACGTTATAACGTCATACCATATAACGTAATACGGTATAACGTCACACCATATAACGTAATTCGGTATAACGTCATACCATATAACCTAATACGTTATAACGTCATCCCATATAACGTAATGCGTTATAACGTCGACCCATATTACGTAATACGATATAACGTCGTCCCACATAACCTAATGTGTTATAACGCCATCGCATATTACGCAATGCGTTATAACGTCATCCCATATAACGTAATACGGTATAACGTCATACCATATAACCTATTTACGTTATGACGTCATACCATATAACGTATTACGTTATAACGTCATACCATATAACCTATTACGTTATAACGTCATCCCATATAACGTAATACGTTATAACGTCATCCCATATAACGCAATACGTTATAGCGTCGTCCGACATAACGTAATACGTTATAGCGTCATCCCATATTACGTAATGCGTTATAACGTCATCCCATATAACGTAATACGGTATAACTTCACACCATATAACGTAATTCGGTATAACGTCATACCATATAACGTAATTCGGTATAACGTCATACCATATAACCTAATACGTTATAACGTCACACCATATAACGTAATTCGGTATAACGTCATACCATATAACCTAATACGTTATAACGTCATACCATATAACGTAATACGGTATAACGTCGCACCATATAACGTAATTCGGTATAACGTCATACCATATAACCTAATACGTTATAACGTCATACCATATAACGTAATACGGTATAACGTCACACCATATAACGTAATTCGGTATAACGTCATACCATATAAAATATTAAGTTATTACGTCATACCATATAACCTATTACGTTATAACGTCATCCCATATAAAGTAATACGTTATAACGTCATCCCATATAACGTAATACGTTATAACGCCATCCCATATAACGCAATACGTTATAACGTCGTCCCATATAACGTAATACGGTATAACGTCATACCATATAACCTATTTACGTTATAACGTCATACCATATAACGTATTACGTTATAACGTCATACCATATAACCTATTACGTTATAACGTCATACCATAAAACGTAATACGTTATAACGTTATACCGTATAACCTATTACGTTATAACGTCATCCCATACTACTTAATGCGTTATAACGTCATCCCATATAACGTAATACGGTATAACGTCATACCATATAACCTATTACGTTATAACGTCATACCATATAACGTATTACGTTATAACGTCATACCATATAACCTATTACGTTATAACGTCATACCATATAACGTAATACGTTATAACGTTATACCGTATAACCTATTACGTTATAACGTCATCCCGTATTACGTAATACGTTATAACGTCATCCCATATAACGTAATACGTTATAACGTCATACCATATAACGCAATACGTTATAACGTCGTCCCATATAACGTAATACGTTATAACGTCATCCCATATAACGTAATACGCTATAACGTCATCCCATATAACGCAATACGTTATAACGTCGTCCCACATAACGTAATACGTTATAACGTCATCCCATATTACGTAATGCGTTATAACGTCATCCCATATAACGTATTACGTTATAACGTCATACCATATAACCTATTACGTTATAACGTCATACCATATAACGTAATACGTTATAACGATATACCATATAACCTATTACGTTATAACGTCATCCCGTATTACGTAATACGTTATAACGTCATCCCATATAACGTAATACGTTATAACGTCGTACCATATAACGCAATACGTTATAAAGTCGTCCCATATAACCTATTTACGTTATAACGTCATACCATATAACGTATTACGTTATAACGTCATGCCATATAACGTAATACGTTATAGCGTCATACCATATAATCTAATACGTTATAACGGTATTCCATATAACGTAATACGTTATAACGTCATCCCATATAACGTAATGCTTTATAACGTCGACCCATATTACGTAATACGATATAACGTCACACCATATGACGTATTACGTTATAACGTTATACCGTATAACCTATTACGTTATAACGTCATACCATATAACGTAATACGTTATAACGTTATACCATATAACCTATTACGTTATAACGTCATGCCATATAACGTAATACGTTATAACGTCATCCCATAAAACGTAATACGTTATAACGTCATCCCATATAACGCAATACGTTATAACGTCGTCCCACATAACCTAATGTGTTATAACGCCATCCCATATTACGCAATGCGTTATAACGTCATCCCATATAACGTAATACGGTATAACGTCATACCATGTAACCTATTTACGTTATGACGTCATACCATATAACGTATTACGTTATAACGTCATACCATATAACCTATTACGTTATAACGTCATACCATATAACGTAATACGTTATAACGTTATACCATATAACCTATTACGTTTAACGTCATCCCGTATTACGTAATAGGTTATAACGTCATCCCTTATAACGTAATACGTTATAACGTCATACCATATAACGCAATACGTTATAACGTCGTCCCATATAACGTAATACGTTATAACGTCATCCCATATAACGTAATACGTTATAACGTCATCCCATATAACGCAATACGGTATAACGTCATACCATATAACCTATTTACGTTATGACGTCATACCATATAACGTATTACGTTATAACGTCGTACCATATAACCTATTACGTTATAACGTCATCCCGTATTACGTAATACGTTATAACGTCATCCCATATAACGTAATACGTTATAACGTCATACCATATAACGCAATATGTTATAACGTCGTCCCATATAACCTATTTACGTTATAACGTCATACCATATAACGTATTACGTTATAACGTCATGCCATATAACGTAATACGTTATAGCGTCATACCATATAACCTAATACGTTATAACGGTATTCCATATATCGTAATACGTTATAACGTCATCCCATATAACGTAATGCGTTATAACGTCGACCCATATTACGTAATACGATATAACGTCACACCATATGACGTATTACGTTATAACGTCATACCGTATAACCTATTACGTTATAACGTCATCCCATATAACGCAATACGTTATAACGTCGTCCCACATAACCTAAGGCGTTATAACGCCATCCCATATTACGCAATGCGTTATAACGTCATCCCATATAACGCAATACGGTATTACGTCATACCATATAACCTATTTACGTAATGACGTCATACCATATAACGTATTACGTTATAACGTCATACCATATAACCTATTACGTTATAACGTCATCCCATATAACGTAATACGTTATAACGTCATCCCATATAACGCAATACGTTATAACGTCGTCCGACATAACGTAATACGTTATAGCGTCATCCCATATTACGTAATGCGTTATAACGTCATCCCATATAACGTAATTCGTTATAACGTCATACCATATAACCTAATACGTTATAACGTTATACCATATAACCTATTACTTTATAACGTCATCCCGTATTACGTAATACGTTATAACGTCATCCCATATAACGTAATACGTTATAACGTCATACCTTATAACGCAATACGTTATAACGTCGTCCCATATAACGTAATACGTTATAACGTCATCCCATATAACGTAATACGTTATAACGTCATCCCATATAACGCAATACGTTATAACGTCGTCCCACATAACGTAGTACGTTATAACGTCATCCCATACTACGTAATGCGTTATAACGTCATCCCATATAACGTAATACGGTATAACGTCATACCATATAAACTATTACGTTATAACGTCATACCATATAACGTATTACGTTATAACGTCATACCATATAACCTATTACGTTATAACGTCATACCATATAACGTAATACGTTATAACGTTATACCATATAACCTATTACGTTATAACGTCATCCCGTATTACGTAATACGTTATAACGTCATCCCATATAACGTAATACGTTATAACGTCATACCATATAACGCAATACGTTATAACGTCGTCCCATATAATGTAATACGTTATAACGTCATCCCATATAACGTAATACGTTATAACGTCATCCCATATAACGCAATACGTTATAACGTCGTCCCACATAACGTAATACGTTATAACGTCATCCCATATTACGTAATGCGTTATAACGTCATCCCATATAACGTATTACGTTATAACGTCATACCATATAACCTATTACGTTATAACGTCATCCCATATAACGTAATACGTTATAACGTTATACCATATAACCTATTACGTTATAACGTCATCCCATATAACGTAATACGGTATATCGTCATACCATATAACCTATTTACGTTATAACGTCATACCATATAACGTAATTCGGTATAACGTCACACCATATAACGTAATTCGGTATAACGTCATCCCATATAACGTAAAACGTTATAACGTCATCCCATATAACGCAATACGTTATAACGTCGTCCGACATAACGTAATACGTTATAGCGTCATCCCATATTACGTAATGCGTTATAACGTCATCCCATATAACGTAAAACGTTATAACGTCATCCCATATAACGTATTACGTTATAACGTCATCCCATATAACGTAATACGTTATAACGTCATCCCATATAACGCAATACGTTATAACGTCGTCCCACATAACGTAGTACGTTATAACGTCATCCCATACTACGTAATGCGTTATAACGTCATCCCATATAACGTAATACGTTATAACGTCATACCTTATAACGCAATACGTTATAACGTCGTCCCATATAACGTAATACGTTATAACGTCATCCCATATAACGTAATACGTTATAACGTCATCCCATATAACGCAATACGTTATAACGTCGTCCCACATAACGTAGTACGTTATAACGTCATCCCATACTACGTAATGCGTTATAACGTCATCCCATATAACGTAATACGGTATAACGTCATACCATATAAACTATTACGTTATAACGTCATACCATATAACGTATTACGTTATAACGTCATACCATATAACCTATTACGTTATAACGTCATACCATATAACGTAATACGTTATAACGTTATACCATATAACCTATTACGTTATAACGTCATCCCGTATTACGTAATACGTTATAACGTCATCCCATATAACGTAATACGTTATAACGTCATACCATATAACGCAATACGTTATAACGTCGTCCCATATAATGTAATACGTTATAACGTCATCCCATATAACGTAATACGTTATAACGTCATCCCATATAACGCAATACGTTATAACGTCGTCCCACATAACGTAATACGTTATAACGTCATCCCATATTACGTAATGCGTTATAACGTCATCCCATATAACGTATTACGTTATAACGTCATACCATATAACCTATTACGTTATAACGTCATCCCATATAACGTAATACGTTATAACGTTATACCATATAACCTATTACGTTATAACGTCATCCCATATAACGTAATACGGTATATCGTCATACCATATAACCTATTTACGTTATAACGTCATACCATATAACGTAATTCGGTATAACGTCACACCATATAACGTAATTCGGTATAACGTCATCCCATATAACGTAAAACGTTATAACGTCATCCCATATAACGCAATACGTTATAACGTCGTCCGACATAACGTAATACGTTATAGCGTCATCCCATATTACGTAATGCGTTATAACGTCATCCCATATAACGTAAAACGTTATAACGTCATCCCATATAACGTATTACGTTATAACGTCATACCATATAACCTATTACGTTATAACGTCATCCCGTATTACGTAATACGTTATAACGTCATCCCATATAACGTAATACGTTATAACGACATACCATATAACGCAATATGTTATAACGTCGTCTCATATAACCTATTTACGTTATAACGTCATACCATATAACGTATTACGTTATAACGTCATCCCATATAACGTAATACGGTATAACGTCATACCATATAACCTATTACGTTATAACGTCATACCATATAACGTATTACGTTATAACGACATAACATATAACCTATTACGTTATAACGTCATACCATATAACGTAATACGTTATAACGTTATACCATATAACCTATTACGTTTAACGTCATCCCGTATTACGTAATACGTAATAACGTCATCCCTTATAACGTAATACGTTATAACGTCATACCATATAACGCAATACGTTATAACGTCTACCCATAATACGTAATACGTTATAACGTCATCCCATATAACGTAATACGTTATAACGTCATCCCATATAACGCAATACGGTATAACGTCATACCATATAACAAATTTACGTTATGACGTCATACCATATAACGTATTACGTTATAACGTCATACCATATAACCTATTACGTTATAACGTCATCCCGTATTACGTAATACGTTACAACGTCATCCCATATAACGTAATACGTTATAACGTCATACCATATAACGCAATACGTTATAACGTCGTCCCATATAACCTATTTACGTTATAACGTCATACCATATAACGTATTACGTTATAACGTCATGCCATATAGCGTAATACGTTATAGCGTCATACCATATAACCAAATACGTTATAACGGTATTCCATATATCGTAATACGTTATAACGTCATCCCATATAACGTAATGCGTTATAACGTCAACCCATATTACGTAATACGATATAACGTCACACCATATGACGTATTACGTTATAACGTCATACCGTATAACCTATTACGTTATAACGTCATACCATATAACGTAATACGTTATAACGTTATACCATATAACCTATTAAGTTATAACGTCATCCCATATAACGTAATACGTTATAACGTCATCCCATATAACGTAATACGTTATAACGTCATCCCATATAACGCAATACGTTATAACGTCGTCCCACATAACCTAATGCGTTATAACGCCATCCCATATTACGCAATGCGTTATAACGTCATCCCATATAACGTAATACGTTATAACGTCATCCCATATAACGCAATACGTTATAACGTCGTCCGACATAACGTAATACGTTATAGCGTCATCCCATATTACGTAATGCGTTATAACGTCATCCCATATAACGTAATACGGTATAACGTCACACCATATAACGTAATTAGTTATAACGTCATACCATATAACCTAATACGTTATAACGTCATACCATATAACGTAATACGGTATAACGTCACACCATATAACGTAATTCGGTATAACGTCATCCCATATAACGTAATACGTTATAACGTCATCCCATATAACGCAATACGTTATAACGTCGTCCGACATAACGTAATACGTTCTAGCGTCATCCCATATAACGTAATACGTTATAACGTCATCCCATATAACGCAATACGTTATAACGTCGTCCGACATAACGTAATACGTTATAGCGTCATCCCATATTACGTAATGCGTTATAACGTCATCCCATATAACGTAATACGGTATAACGTCACACCATATAACGTAATTAGTTATAACGTCATACCATATAACCTAATACGTTATAACGTCATACCATATAACGTAATACGTTATAACGTTATACCATATAACCTATTAAGTTATAACGTCATCCCATATAACGTAATACGTTATAACGTCATCCCATATAACGTAATACGTTATAACGTCATCCCATATAACGCAATACGTTATAACGTCGTCCCACATAACCTAATGCGTTATAACGCCATCCCATATTACGCAATGCGTTATAACGTCATCCCATATAACCTAATACGTTATAACGTCATACCATATAACGTATTACGTTATAACGTCATACCATATAACCTATTACGTTATAACGTCATACCATATAACGTAATACGTTATAACGTTATACCATATAACTTATTACATTATAACGTCATCCCGTATTACGTAATACGTTATAACGTCATCCCATATAACGTAATACGTTATAACGTCATACCTTATAACGCAATACGTTATAACGTCGTCCCATATAACGTAATACGTTATAACGTCATCCCATATAACGTAATACGTTATAACGTCATCCCATATAACGCAATACGTTATAACGTCGTCCCACATAACGTAGTACGTTATAACATCATCCCATACTACGTAATGCGTTATAACGTCATCTCATATAACGTAATACGGTATAACGTCATACCATATAACCTATTACGTTATAACGTCATACCATATAACGTATTACGTTATAACGTCATACCATATAACCTATTACGTTATAACGTCATACCATATAACGTAATACGTTATAACGTTATACCATATAACCTATTACGTTATAACGTCATCCCGTATTACGTAATACGTAATAACGTCATCCCATATAACGTAATACGTTATAACGTCACACCATATAACGCAATACGTTATAACGTCGTCCCATATAACGTAATACGTTATAACGTCATCCCATATAACGTAATACGTTATAACGTCATCCCATATAACGCAATACGTTATAACGTCGTCCCACATAACGTAATACGTTATAACGTCATCCCATATTACGTAATGCGTTATAACGTCATCCCATATAACGTATTACGTTATAACGTCATACCATATAACCTATTACGTTATAACGTCATACCATATAACGTAATACGTTATAACGATATACCATATAACCTATTACGTTATAACGTCATCCCGTATTACGTAATACGTTATAACGTCATCCCATATAACGTAATACGTTATAACGTCATACCATATAACGCAATACGTTATAACGTCGTCCCATATAACCTATTTACGTTATAAGGTCATACCATATAACGTATTACGTTATAACGTCATGCCATATAACGTAATACGTTATAGCGTCATACCATATAACCTAATACGTTATAACTTTATTCCATATAACGCAATACGTTATAGCGTCGTCCGACATAACGTAATACGTTATAGCGTCATCCCATATTACGTAATGCGTTATAACGTCATCCCATATAACGTAATACGGTATAACGTCACACCATATAACGTAATTCGGTATAACGTCATACCATATAACGTAATTCGGTATAACGTCATACCATATAACCTAATACGTTATAACGTCACACCATATAACGTAATTCGGTATAACGTCATACCATATAACGTAATACGTTATAACGTCATACCATATAACGTAATACGGTATAACGTCACACCATATAACGTAATTCGGTATAACGTCATACCATATAACCTAATACGTTATAACGTCATCCCATATAACGTAATGCGTTATAACGTCGACCCATATTACGTAATACGATATAACGTCGTCCCACATAACCTAATGTGTTATAACGCAATCCCATATTACGCAATGCGTTACAACGTCATCCCATATAACGTAATACGGTATAACGTCATACCATATAACCTATTTACGTTATGACGTCATACCATATAACGTATTACGTTATAACGTCATACCATATAACGTAATACGGTATAACGTCACACCATATAACGTAATTCGGTATAACGTCATACCATATAACCTAATACGTTATAACGTCATCCCATATGACGTAATGCGTTATAACGTCGACCCATATTACGTAATACGATATAACGTCGTCCCACATAACCTAATGTGTTATAACGCCATCGCATATTACGCAATGCGTTATAACGTCATCCCATATAACGTAATACGGTATAACGTCATACCATATAACCTATTTACGTTATGACGTCATACCATATAACGTATTACGTTATAACGTCATACCATATAACCTATTACGTTATAACGTCATCCCATATAACGTAATACGTTATAACGTCATCCCATATAACGCAATACGTTATAGCGTCGTCCGACATAACGTAATACGTTATAGCGTCATCCCATATTACGTAATGCGTTATAACGTCATCCCATATAACGTAATACGGTATAACTTCACACCATATAACGTAATTCGGTATAACGTCATACCATATAACGTAATTCGGTATAACGTCATACCATATAACCTAATACGTTATAACGTCACACCATATAACGTAATTCGGTATAACTTCATACCATATAACCTAATACGTTATAACGTCATACCATATAACGTAATACGGTATAACGTCACACCATATAACGTAATTCGGTATAACGTCATACCATATAAAATATTAAGTTATTACGTCATACCATATAACCTATTACGTTATAACGTCATCCCATATAAAGTAATACGTTATAACGTCATCCCATATAACGTAATACGTTATAACGCCATCCCATATAACGCAATACGTTATAACGTCGTCCCATATAACGTAATACGGTATAACGTCATACCATATAACCTATTTACGTTATAACGTCATACCATATAACGTATTACGTTATAGCGTCATACCATATAACCTATTACGTTATAACGTCATACCATAAAACGTAATACGTTATAACGTTATACCGTATAACCTATTACGTTATAACGTCATCCCGTATTACGTAATACGTTATAACGTCATCCCATATAACGTAATACGTTATAACGTCATACCATATAACGCAATACGTTATAACGTCGTCCCATATAACGTAATACGTTATAACGTCATCCCATACTACGTAATGCGTTATAACGTCATCCCATATAACGTAATACGGTATAACGTCATACCATATAACCTATTACGTTATAACGTCATACCATATAACGTATTACGTTATAACGTCATACCATATAACCTATTACGTTATAACGTCATACCATATAACGTAATACGTTATAACGTTATACCATATAACCTATTACGTTATAACGTCATCCCGTATTACGTAGTACGTTATAACGTCATCCCATATAACGTAATACGTTATAACGTCATACCATATAACGCAATACGTTATAACGTCGTCCCATATAACGTAATACGTTATAACGTCATCCCATATAACGTAATACGTTATAACGTCATCCCATATAACGCAATACGTTATAACGTCGTCTCACATAACGTAATACGTTATAACGTCATCCCATATTACGTAATGCGTTATAACGTCATCCCATATAACGTATTACGTTATAGCGTCATACCATATAACCTATTACGTTATAACGTCATACCATATAACGTAATACGTTATAACGATATACCATATAACCTATTACGTTATAACGTCATCCCGTATTACGTAATACGTTATAACGTCATCCCATATAACGTAATACGTTATAACGTCGTACCATATAACGCAATACGTTATAACGTCGTCCCATATAACCTATTTACGTTATAACGTCATACCATATAACGTATTACGTTATAACGTCATGCCATATAACGTAATACGTTATAGCGTCATACCATATAATCTAATACGTTATAACGGTATTCCATATAACGTAATACGTTATAACGTCATCCCATATAACGTAATGCTTTATAACGTCGACCCATATTACGTAATACGATATAACGTCACACCATATGACGTATTACGTTATAACGTCATACCGTATAACCTATTACGTTATAACGTCATACCATATAACGTAATACGTTATAACGTTATACCATATAACCTATTACGTTATAACGTCATCCCATATAACGTAATACGTTATAACGTCATCCCATAAAACGTAATACGTTATAACGTCATCCCATATAACGCAATACGTTATAACGTCGTCCCACATAACATAATGTGTTATAACGCCATCCCATATTACGCAATGCGTTATAACGTCATCCCATATAACGTAATACGGTATAACGTCATACCATATAACCTATTTACGTTATGACGTCATACCATATAACGTATTACGTTATAACGTCATACCATATAACCTATTACGTTATAACGTCATACCATATAACGTAATACGTTATAACGTCATCCCATATAACGTAATACGTTATAACGTCGTCCCATATAACGCAATACGGTATAACGTCATACCATATAACCTATTTACGTTATGACGTCATACCATATAACGTATTACGTTATAACGTCGTACCATATAACGTATTACGTTATAACGTCATCCCGTATTACGTAATACGTTATAACGTCATCCCATATAACGTAATACGTTATAACGTCATACCATATAACGCAATATGTTATAACGTCGTCCCATATAACCTATTTACGTTATAACGTCATACCATATAACGTATTACGTTATAACGTCATGCCATATAACGTAATACGTTATAGCGTCATACCATATAACCTAATACGTTATAACGGTATTCCATATATCGTAATACGTTATAACGTCATCCCATATAACGTAATGCGTTATAACGTCGACCCATATTACGTAATACGATATAACGTCACACCATATGACGTATTACGTTATAACGTCATACCGTATAACCTATTACGTTATAACGTCATCCCATATAACGTAATACGTTATAACGTCGTCCCACATAACCTAAGGCGTTATAACGCCATCCCATATTACGCAATGCGTTATAACGTCATCCCATATAACGTAATACGGTATTGCGTCATACCATATAACCTATTTACGTAATGACGTCATACCATATAACGTATTACGTTATAACGTCATACCATATAACCTATTACGTTATAGCGTCATCCCATATTACGTAATGCGTTATAACGTCATCCCATATAACGTAATTCGTTATAACGTCATACCATATAACGTAATACGTTATAACGTTATACCATATAACCTATTACGTTATAACGTCATCCCGTATTACGTAATACGTTATAACGTCATCCCATATAACGTAATACGTTATAACGTCATACCATATAACGCAATACGTTATAACGTCGTCCCATATAACGTAATTCGGTATAACGTCATCCCATATAACGTAAAACGTTATAACGTCATCCCATATAACGCAATACGTTATAACGTCGTCCGACATAACGTAATACGTTATAGCGTCATCCCATATTACGTAATGCGTTATAACGTCATCCCATATAACGTAATACGGTATAACGTCACACCATATTACGTAATTCGGTATAACGTCATCCCATATTACGTAATACGTTATAACGGCTATCCCATATAACGAAATACGTTATAACGTCATCCCATATAACGTAATACGTTACAACGCCATCCCATAAAACGTAATTCGGTATAACGTCATACCATATAAAATATAAAGTTATTACGTCATACCATATAACCTATTACGTTATAACGTCATCCCATATAAAGTAATACGATATAACGTCATCCCATATAACGTAATACGTTATAACGTCGTCCCATATAACCTATTTACGTTATAACGTCATACCATATAACGTATTACGTTATAACGTCATGCCATATAACGTAATACGTTATAGCGTCATACCATATAACCTAATACGTTATAACGGTATTCCATATATCGTAATGCGTTATAACGTCGACCCATATTACGTAATACGATATAACGTCGTCCCACATAACCTAATGTGTTATAACGCCATCCCATATTACGCAATGCGTTATAACGTCATCCCATATAACGTAATACGGTATAACGTCATACCATATAACCTATTTACGTTATGACGTCATACCATATAACGTATTACGTTATAACGTCATACCATATAACCTATTACGTTATAACGTCATCCCATATAACGTAATACGTTATAACGTCATCCCATATAACGCAATACGTTATAGCGTCGTCCGACATAACGTAATACGTAATAGCGTCATCCCATATTACGTAATGCGTTATAACGTCATCCCATATAACGTAATACGGTATAACGTCACACCATATAACGTAATTCGGTATAACGTCATACCATATAACGTAATTCGGTATAACGTCATACCATATAACCTAATACGTTATAACGTCACACCATATAACGTAATTCGGTATAACGTCATACCATATAACCTATTACGTTATAACGTCATACCATATAACGTAATACGTTATAACGATATACCATATAACCTATTACGTTATAACGTCATCCCGTATTACGTAATACGTTATAACGTTATCCCATATAACGTAATACGTTATAACGTCGTACCATATAACGCAATACGTTATAACGTCGTCCCATATAACCTATTTACGTTATAACGTCATACCATATAACGTATTACGTTATAACGTCATGCCATATAACGTAATACGTTATAGCGTCATACCATATAACCTAATACGTTATAACGGTATTCCATATATCGTAATGCGTTATAACGTCGACCCATATTACGTAATACGATATAACGTCGTCCCACATAACCTAATGTGTTATAACGCCATCCCATAATACGCAATGCGTTATAACGTCATCCCATATAACGTAATACGGTATAACGTCATACCATATAACCTATTTACGTTATGACGTCATACCATATAACGTATTACGTTATAACGTCATACCATATAACCTATTACGTTATAACGTCATCCCATATAACGTAATACGTTATAACGTCATCCCATATAACGCAATACGTTATAGCGTCGTCCGACATAACGTAATACGTTATAGCGTCATCCCATATTACGTAATGCGTTATAACGTCATCCCATATAACGTAATACGGTATAACGTCACACCATATAACGTAATTCGGTATAACGTCATACCATATAACGTAATTCGGTATAACGTCATACCATATAACCTAATACGTTATAACGTCACACCATATAACGTAATTCGGTATAACGTCATACCATATAACCTAATACGTTATAACGTCATACCATATAACGTAATACGGTATAACGTCACACCATATAACGTAATTCGGTATAACGTCATACCATATAACCTAATACGTTATAACGTCATACCATATAACGTAATACGGTATAACGTCACACCATATAACGTAATTCGGTATAACGTCATACCATATAACCTAATACGTTATAACGTCACACCATATAACGTAATTCGGTATAACGTCATACCATATAACCTAATACGTTATAACGTCATACCATATAACGTAATACGGTATAACGTCACACCATATAACGTAATTCGGTATAACGTCATACCATATAACCTAATACGTTATAACGTCATACCATATAACGTAATACGGTATAACGTCACACCATATAACGTAATTCGGTATACCGTCATCCCATATAACGTAAAACGTTATAACGTCATCCCATATAACGCAATACGTTATAACGTCGTCCGACATAACGTAATACGTTATAGCGTCATCCCATATTACGTAATGCGTTATAACGTCATCCCATATAACGTAATACGGTATAACGTCACACCATATAACGTAATTCGGTATAACGTCATCCCATATTACGTAATACGTTATAACGGCATCCCATATAACGAAATACGTTATAACGTCATCCCATATAACGTAATACGTTACAACGCCATCCCATAAAACGTAATTCGGTATAACGTCATACCATATAAAATATTAAGTTATTACGTCATACCATATAACCTATTACGTTATAACGTCATCCCATATAAAGTAATACGATATAACGTCATCCCATATAACGTAATACGTTATAACGCCATCCCATATAACGCAATACGTTATAACGTCGTCCCACATAACATAATGTGTTATAACGCCATCCCATATTACGCAATGCGTTATAACGTCATCCCATATAACGTAATACGGTATAACGTCATACCATATAACCTATTTACGTTATGACGTCATCCCGTATTACGTAATACGTTATAACGTCATCCCATATAACGTAATACGTTATAACGTCATACCATATAACGCAATATGTTATAACGTCGTCCCATATAACCTATTTACGTTATAACGTCATACCATATAACGTATTACGTTATAACGTCATGCCATATAACGTAATACGTTATAGCGTCATACCGTATAACCTATTACGTTATAACGTCATACCATATAACGTAATACGTTATAACGTTATACCATATAACCTATTACGTTATAACGTCATCCCATATAACGTAATACGTTATAACGTCATCCCATAAAACGTAATACGTTATAACGTCATCCCATATAACGCAATACGTTATAACGTCGTCCCACATAACATAATGTGTTATAACGCCATCCCATATTACGCAATGCGTTATAACGTCATCCCATATAACGTAATACGGTATAACGTCATACCATATAACCTATTTACGTTATGACGTCATACCATATAACGTATTACGTTATAACGTCATACCATATAACCTATTACGTTATAACGTCATACCATATAACGTAATACGTTATAACGTCATCCCATATAACGTAATACGTTATAACGTCGTCCCATATAACGCAATACGGTATAACGTCATACCATATAACCTATTTACGTTATGACGTCATACCATATAACGTATTACGTTATAACGTCGTACCATATAACCTATTACGTTATAACGTCATCCCGTATTACGTAATACGTTATAACGTCATCCCATATAACGTAATACGTTATAACGTCATACCATATAACGCAATATGTTATAACGTCGTCCCATATAACCTATTTACGTTATAACGTCATACCATATAACGTATTACGTTATAACGTCATGCCATATAACGTAATACGTTATAGCGTCATACCATATAACCTAATACGTTATAACGGTATTCCATATATCGTAATACGTTATAACGTCATCCCATATAACGTAATGCGTTATAACGTCGACCCATATTACGTAATACGATATAACGTCACACCATATGACGTATTACGTTATAACGTCATACCGTATAACCTATTACGTTATAACGTCATCCCATATAACGCAATACGTTATAACGTCGTCCCACATAACCTAAGGCGTTATAACGCCATCCCATATTACGCAATGCGTTATAACGTCATCCCATATAACGTAATACGGTATTGCGTCATACCATATAACCTATTTACGTAATGACGTCATACCATATAACGTATTACGTTATAACGTCATACCATATAACCTATTACGTTATAACGTCATCCCATATAACGTAATACGTTCTAACGTCGTCCCACATAACCTAAGGCGTTATAACGCCATCCCATATTACGCAATGCGTTATAACGTCATCCCATATAACGTAATACGGTATTGCGTCATACCATATAACCTATTTACGTAATGACGTCATACCATATAACGTATTACGTTATAACGTCATACCATATAACCTATTACGTTATAGCGTCATCCCATATTACGTAATGCGTTATAACGTCATCCCATATAACGTAA
Source organism: Bombus vancouverensis nearcticus (assembly GCF_051014615.1). Classification (NCBI taxonomy): domain Eukaryota; kingdom Metazoa; phylum Arthropoda; class Insecta; order Hymenoptera; family Apidae; genus Bombus; species Bombus vancouverensis. The sequence continues at coordinate 4,532,356 of NC_134911.1, forward strand.
TTCGTTATAACGTCATACCATATAACCTAATACGTTATAACGTTATACCATATAACCTATTACTTTATAGCGTCATCCCGTATTACGTAATACGTTATAACGTCATCCCATATAACGTAATACGTTATAACGTCATACCTTATAACGCAATACGTTATAACGTCGTCCCATATAACGTAATACGTTATAACGTCATCCCATATAACGTAATACGTTATAACGTCATCCCATATAACGCAATACGTTATAACGTCGTCCCACATAACGTAGTACGTTATAACGTCATCCCATACTACGTAATGCGTTATAACGTCATCCCATATAACGTAATACGGTATAACGTCATACCATATAAACTATTACGTTATAACGTCATACCATATAACGTATTACGTTATAACGTCATACCATATAACCTATTACGTTATAACGTCATACCATATAACGTAATACGTTATAACGTTATACCATATAACCTATTACGTTATAACGTCATCCCGTATTACGTAATACGTTATAACGTCATCCCATATAACGTAATACGTTATAACGTCATACCATATAACGCAATACGTTATAACGTCGTCCCATATAACGTAATTCGGTATAACGTCATCCCATATAACGTAAAACGTTATAACGTCATCCCATATAACGCAATACGTTATAACGTCGTCCGACATAACGTAATACGTTATAGCGTCATCCCATATTACGTAATGCGTTATAACGTCATCCCATATAACGTAATACGGTATAACGTCACACCATATTACGTAATTCGGTATAACGTCATCCCATATTACGTAATACGTTATAACGGCTATCCCATATAACGAAATACGTTATAACGTCATCCCATATAACGTAATACGTTACAACGCCATCCCATAAAACGTAATTCGGTATAACGTCATACCATATAAAATATAAAGTTATTACGTCATACCATATAACCTATTACGTTATAACGTCATCCCATATAAAGTAATACGATATAACGTCATCCCATATAACGTAATACGTTATAACGTCGTCCCATATAACCTATTTACGTTATAACGTCATACCATATAACGTATTACGTTATAACGTCATGCCATATAACGTAATACGTTATAGCGTCATACCATATAACCTAATACGTTATAACGGTATTCCATATATCGTAATGCGTTATAACGTCGACCCATATTACGTAATACGATATAACGTCGTCCCACATAACCTAATGTGTTATAACGCCATCCCATATTACGCAATGCGTTATAACGTCATCCCATATAACGTAATACGGTATAACGTCATACCATATAACCTATTTACGTTATGACGTCATACCATATAACGTATTACGTTATAACGTCATACCATATAACCTATTACGTTATAACGTCATCCCATATAACGTAATACGTTATAACGTCATCCCATATAACGCAATACGTTATAGCGTCGTCCGACATAACGTAATACGTAATAGCGTCATCCCATATTACGTAATGCGTTATAACGTCATCCCATATAACGTAATACGGTATAACGTCACACCATATAACGTAATTCGGTATAACGTCATACCATATAACGTAATTCGGTATAACGTCATACCATATAACCTAATACGTTATAACGTCACACCATATAACGTAATTCGGTATAACGTCATACCATATAACCTATTACGTTATAACGTCATACCATATAACGTAATACGTTATAACGATATACCATATAACCTATTACGTTATAACGTCATCCCGTATTACGTAATACGTTATAACGTTATCCCATATAACGTAATACGTTATAGCGTCGTACCATATAACGCAATACGTTATAACGTCGTCCCATATAACCTATTTACGTTATAACGTCATACCATATAACGTATTACGTTATAACGTCATGCCATATAACGTAATACGTTATAGCGTCATACCATATAACCTAATACGTTATAACGGTATTCCATATATCGTAATGCGTTATAACGTCGACCCATATTACGTAATACGATATAACGTCGTCCCACATAACCTAATGTGTTATAACGCCATCCCATAATACGCAATGCGTTATAACGTCATCCCATATAACGTAATACGGTATAACGTCATACCATATAACCTATTTACGTTATGACGTCATACCATATAACGTATTACGTTATAACGTCATACCATATAACCTATTACGTTATAACGTCATCCCATATAACGTAATACGTTATAACGTCATCCCATATAACGCAATACGTTATAGCGTCGTCCGACATAACGTAATACGTTATAGCGTCATCCCATATTACGTAATGCGTTATAACGTCATCCCATATAACGTAATACGGTATAACGTCACACCATATAACGTAATTCGGTATAACGTCATACCATATAACGTAATTCGGTATAACGTCATACCATATAACCTAATACGTTATAACGTCACACCATATAACGTAATTCGGTATAACGTCATACCATATAACCTAATACGTTATAACGTCATACCATATAACGTAATACGGTATAACGTCACACCATATAACGTAATTCGGTATAACGTCATACCATATAACCTAATACGTTATAACGTCATACCATATAACGTAATACGGTATAACGTCACACCATATAACGTAATTCGGTATAACGTCATACCATATAACCTAATACGTTATAACGTCACACCATATAACGTAATTCGGTATAACGTCATACCATATAACCTAATACGTTATAACGTCATACCATATAACGTAATACGGTATAACGTCGCACCATATAACGTAATTCGGTATAACGTCATACCATATAACCTAATACGTTATAACGTCATACCATATAACGTAATACGGTATAACGTCACACCATATAACGTAATTCGGTATACCGTCATCCCATATAACGTAAAACGTTATAACGTCATCCCATATAACGCAATACGTTATAACGTCGTCCGACATAACGTAATACGTTATAGCGTCATCCCATATTACGTAATGCGTTATAACGTCATCCCATATAACGTAATACGGTATAACGTCACACCATATAACGTAATTCGGTATAACGTCATCCCATATTACGTAATACGTTATAACGGCATCCCATATAACGAAATACGTTATAACGTCATCCCATATAACGTAATACGTTACAACGCCATCCCATAAAACGTAATTCGGTATAACGTCATACCATATAAAATATTAAGTTATTACGTCATACCATATAACCTATTACGTTATAACGTCATCCCATATAAAGTAATACGATATAACGTCATCCCATATAACGTAATACGTTATAACGCCATCCCATATAACGCAATACGTTATAACGTCGTCCCATATAACGTAATACGGTATAACGTCATACCATATAACCTATTTACGTTATAACGTCATACCATATAACCTATTACGTTATAACGTCATACCATAAAACGTAATACGTTATAACGTTATACCGTATAACCTATTACGTTATAACGTCATCCCGTATTACGTAATACGTTATAACGTCATCCCATATAACGTAATACGTTATAACGTCATACCATATAACGCAATACGTTATAACGTCGTCCCATATAACGTAATACGTTATAACGTCATCCCATATAAGGTAATACGTTATAACGTCATCCCATATAACGCAATACGCTATAACGTCGTCCCACATAACGTAATACGTTATAACGTCATCCCGTACTACGTAATGCGTTATAACGCCATCCCATATAACGTAATACGGTATAACGTCATACCATATAACCTATTTACGTTATAACGTCATACCATATAACGTATTACGTTATAACGTCATACCATATAACCTATTACGTTATAACGTCATACCATAAAGCGTAATACGTTATAACGTTATACCATATAACCTATTACGTTAGAACGTCATCCCATATAACGTAATACGGTATATCGTCATACCATATAACCTATTTACGTTATAACGTCATACCATATAACGTAATTCGGTATAACGTCACACCATATAACGTAATTCGGTATAACGTCATCCCATATAACGTAAAACGTTATAACGTCATCCCATATAACGCAATACGTTATAACGTCTTCCGACATAACGTAATACGTTATAGCGTCATCCCATATTACGTAATGCGTTATAACGTCATCCCATATAACGTAAAACGTTATAACGTCATCCCATATAACGCAATACGTTATAACGTCGTCCGACATAACGTAATACGTTATAGCGTCATCCCATATTACGTAATGCGTTATAACGTCATCCCATATAACGTAATACGGTATAACGTCACACCATATAACGTAATTCGGTATAACGTCATCCCATATTACGTAATACGTTATAACGGCAATCCCATATAACGAAATACGTTATAACGTCATCCCATATAACGTAATACGTTACAACGCCATCCCATAAAACGTAATTCGGTATAACGTCATACCATATAAAATATTAAGTTATTACGTCAAACCATATAACCTATTACGTTATAACGTCATCCCATATAAAGTAATACGATATAACGTCATCCCATATAACGTAATACGTTATAACGCCATCCCATATAACGCAATACGTTATAACGTCGTCCCATATAACGTAATACGGTATAACGTCATACCATATAACCTATTTACGTTATAACGTCATACCATATAACGTATTACGTTATAACGTCATACCATATAACCTATTACGTTATAACGTCATACCATAAAACGTAATACGTTATAACGTTATACCGTATAACCTATTACGTTATAACGTCATCCCGTATTACGTAATACGTTATAACGTCATCCCATATAACGTAATACGTTATAACGTCATACCATATAACGCAATACGTTATAACGTCGTCCCATATAACGTAATACGTTATAACGTCATCCCATATAAGGTAATACGTTATAACGTCATCCCATATAACGCAATACGCTATAACGTCGTCCCACATAACGTAATACGTTATAACGTCATCCCGTATTACGTAATACGTTATAACGTCATCCCATATAACGTAATACGTTATAACGTCATACCATATAACGCAATACGTTATAACGTCATCCCATATAACGTAATACGTTACAACGCCATCCCATAAAACGTAATTCGGTATAACGTCATACCATATAAAATATTAAGTTATTACGTCATACCATATAACCTATTACGTTATAACGTCATACCATATAACCTATTACGTTATAACGTCATACCATAAAACGTAATACGTTATAACGTTATACCATATAACCTATTACGTTATAACGTCATCCCATATAACGTAATACGGTATATCGTCATACCATATAACCTATTTACGTTATAACGTCATACCATATAACGTAATTCGGTATAACGTCATACCATATAACCTGTTTACGTTATAACGTCATACCATATAACGTATTACGTTATAACGTCATCCCATATAACGTAATACGTTATAACGTCATCCTATATAACGCAATACGTTATAACGTCGTCCCACATAAACGTAGTACTTTATAACGTCATCCCATATTACGTAATGCGTTATAACGTCATCCCATATAACGTAATGCGGTATGACGTCATACCATATAACCTATTTACGTTATAACGTCATACCATATAACGTAATACGTTATAACGTTATACCATATAACCTATTACGTTATAACGTCATCCCACATAACGTAATACGTTATAACGTCATCCCATATAACGTAATACGTTATAACGTCATCCCATATAACGCAATACGTTATAACGTCGTCCCACATAACGTAATACGTTATAACGTCATCCCATATAACGTAATACGTTTTAACGTCATCCCATATAACGCAATACGTTATAACGTCGTCCCACATAACGTAATACGTTATAACGTCGTCCCATATTACGTAATGCGTTATAACGTCATCCCATATAACGTAATACTGTATAACGTCATACCATATAACCTATTTACGTTATAACGTCACACCATATAACGTAATTCGGTATAACGTCATACCATATAACCTATTTACGTTATAACGTCATCCCGTATTACGTAATACGTTATAACGTCATCCCATATAGCGTAATACGTTATAACGTCATACCATATAACGCAATACGTTATAACGTCGTCCCATATAACGTAATACGTTATAACGTCATCCCATAAAACGTAATACGTTATAACGTCATCCCATATAACGCAATACGTTATAACGTCGTCCCACATAACGTAATACGTTATAACGTCATCCCATACTTCGTAATGCGTTATAACGTCATCCCATATAACGTAATACTGTATAACGTCATACCATATAACCTATTTACGTTATAACGTCACACCATATAACGTAATTCGGTATAACGTCATACCATATAACCTATTTACGTTATAACGTCATCCCGTATTACGTAATACGTTATAACGTCATCCCATATAGCGTAATACGTTATAACGTCATACCATATAACGCAATACGTTATAACGTCGTCCCATATAACGTAATACGTTATAACGTCATACCATATAACGTAATACGTTATAACGTTATACCATATAACCTATTACGTTATAACGTCATCCCACATAACGTAATACGTTATAACGATATACCATATAACCTATTACGTTATAACGTCATCCCGTATTACGTAATACGTTATAACGTTATCCCATATAACGTAATACGTTATAACGTCGTACCATATAACGCAATACGTTATAACGTCGTCCCATATAACCTATTTACGTTATAACGTCATACCATATAACGTATTACGTTATAACGTCATGCCATATAACGTAATACGTTATAGCGTCATACCATATAACCTAATACGTTATAACGGTATTCCATATATCGTAATGCGTTATAACGTCGACCCATATTACGTAATACGATATAACGTCGTCCCACATAACCTAATGTGTTATAACGCCATCCCATATTACGCAATGCGTTATAACGTCATCCCATATAACGTAATACGGTATAACGTCATACCATATAACCTATTTACGTTATGACGTCATACCATATAACGTATTACGTTATAACGTCATACCATATAACCTATTACGTTATAACGTCATCCCATATAACGTAATACGTTATAACGTCATCCCATATAACGCAATACGTTATAGCGTCGTCCGACATAACGTAATACGTTATAGCGTCATCCCATATTACGTAATGCGTTATAACGTCATCCCATATAACGTAATACGGTATAACGTCACACCATATAACGTAATTCGGTGTAACGTCATACCATATAACGTAATTCGGTATAACGTCATACCATATAACCTAATACGTTATAACGTCACACCATATAACGTAATTCGGTATAACGTCATACCATATAACCTAATACGTTATAACGTCATACCATATAACGTAATACGGTATAACGTCACACCATATAACGTAATTCGGTATAACGTCATACCATATAACCTAATACGTTATAACGTCATACCATATAACGTAATACGGTATAACGTCACACCATATAACGTAATTCGGTATAACGTCATACCATATAACCTAATACGTTATAACGTCACACCATATAACGTAATTCGGTATAACGTCATACCATATAACCTAATACGTTATAACGTCATACCATATAACGTAATACGGTATAACGTCACACCATATAACGTAATTCGGTATAACGTCATACCATATAACCTAATACGTTATAACGTCATACCATATAACGTAATACGGTATAACGTCACACCATATAACGTAATTCGGTATAACGTCATCCCATATAACGTAAAACGTTATAACGTCATCCCATATAACGGAATACGTTATAACGTCGTCCGACATAACGTAATACGTTATAGCGTCATCCCATATTACGTAATGCGTTATAACGTCATCCCATATAACGTAATACGGTATAACGTCACACCATATAACGTAATTCGGTATAACGTCATCCCATATTACGTAATACGTTATAACGGCATCCCATATAACGAAATACGTTATAACGTCATCCCATATAACGTAATACGTTATAACGCCATCCCATATAACGCAATACGTTATAACGTCGTCCCATATAACGTAATACGGTATAACGTCATACCATATAACCTATTTACGTTATAACGTCATACCATATAACCTATTACGTTACAACGCCATCCCATAAAACGTAATTCGGTATAACGTCATACCATGTAAAATATTAAGTTATTACGTCATACCATATAACCTATTACGTTATAACGTCATCCCATATAAAGTAATACGATATAACGTCATCCCATATAACGTAATACGTTATAACGCCATCCCATATAACGCAATACGTTATAACGTCGTCCCATATAACGTAATACGGTATAACGTCATACCATATAACCTATTTACGTTATAACGTCATACCATATAACCTATTACGTTATAACGTCATACCATAAAACGTAATACGTTATAACGTTATACCGTATAACCTATTACGTTATAACGTCATCCCGTATTACGTAATACGTTATAACGTCATCCCATATAACGTAATACGTTATAACGTCATACCATATAACGCAATACGTTATAACGTCGTCCCATATAACGTAATACGTTATAACGTCATCCCATATAAGGTAATACGTTATAACGTCATCGCATATAACGCAATACGCTATAACGTCGTCCCACATAACGTAATACGTTATAACGTCATCCCGTACTACGTAATGCGTTATAACGTCATCCCATATAACGTAATACGGTATAACGTCATACCATATAACCTATTTACGTTATAACGTCATACCATATAACGTATTACGTTATAACGTCATACCATATAACCTATTACGTTATAACGTCATACCATAAAGCGTAATACGTTATAACGTTATACCATATAACCTATTACGTTATAACGTCATCCCATATAACGTAATACGGTATATCGTCATACCATATAACCTATTTACGTTATAACGTCATACCATATAACGTAATTCGGTATAACGTCACACCATATAACGTAATTCGGTATAACGTCATCCCATATAACGTAAAACGTTATAACGTCATCCCATATAACGCAATACGTTATAACGTCGTCCGACATAACGTAATACGTTATAGCGTCATCCCATATTACGTAATGCGTTATAACGTCATCCCAAATAACGTAAAACGTTATAACGTCATCCCATATAACGCAATACGTTATAACGTCGTCCGACATAACGTAATACGTTATAGCGTCATCCCATATTACGTAATGCGTTATAACGTCATCCCATATAACGTAATACGGTATAACGTCACACCATATAACGTAATTCGGTATAACGTCATCCCATATTACGTAATACGTTATAACGGCAATCCCATATAACGAAATACGTTATAACGTCATCCCATATAACGTAATACGTTACAACGCCATCCCATAAAACGTAATTCGGTATAACGTCATACCATATAAAATATTAAGTTACTACGTCATACCATATAACCTATTACGTTATAACGTCATCCCATATAAAGTAATACGATATAACGTCATCCCATATAACGTAATACGTTATAACGCCATCCCATATAACGCAATACGTTATAACGTCGTCCCATATAACGTAATACGGTATAACGTCATACCATATAACCTATTTACGTTATAACGTCATACCATATAACGTATTACGTTATAACGTCATACCATATAACCTATTACGTTATAACGTCATACCATAAAACGTAATACGTTATAACGTTATACCGTATAACCTATTACGTTATAACGTCATCCCGTATTACGTAATACGTTATAACGTCATACCATATAACGCAATACGTTATAACGTCTACCCATAATACGTAATACGTTATAACGTCATCCCATATAACGTAATACGTTATAACGTCATCCCATATAACGCAATACGGTATAACGTCATACCATATAACAAATTTACGTTATGACGTCATACCATATAACGTATTACGTTATAACGTCATACCATATAACCTATTACGTTATAACGTCATCCCGTATTACGTAATACGTTACAACGTCATCCCATATAACGTAATACGTTATAACGTCATACCATATAACGCAATACGTTATAACGTCGTCCCATATAACCTATTTACGTTATAACGTCATACCATATAACGTATTACGTTATAACGTCATGCCATATAACGTAATACGTTATAGCGTCATACCATATAACCAAATACGTTATAACGGTATTCCATATATCGTAATACGTTATAACGTCATCCCATATAACGTAATGTGTTATAACGTCAACCCATATTACGTAATACGATATAACGTCACACCATATGACGTATTACGTTATAACGTCATACCGTATAACCTATTACGTTATAACGTCATACCATATAACGTAATACGTTATAACGTTATACCATATAACCTATTAAGTTATAACGTCATCCCATATAACGTAATACGTTATAACGTCATCCCATATAACGTAATACGTTATAACGTCATCCCATATAACGTAATGCGTTATAACGTCAACCCATATTACGTAATACGATATAACGTCACACCATATGACGTAATACGTTATAACGTCGTCCCATATAACCTATTTACGTTATAACGTCATACCATATAACGTATTACGTTATAACGTCATGCCATATAACGTAATACGTTATAGCGTCATACCATATAACCAAATACGTTATAACGGTATTCCATATATCGTAATACGTTATAACGTCATCCCATATAACGTAATGCGTTATAACGTCAACCCATATTACGTAATACGATATAACGTCACACCATATGACGTATTACGTTATAACGTCATACCGTATAACCTATTACGTTATAACGCCATCCCATATTACGCAATGCGTTATAACGTCATCCCATATAACGTAATACGTTATAACGTCATCCCATATAACGCAATACGTTATAACGTCGTCCGACATAACGTAATACGTTATAGCGTCATCCCATATTACGTAATGCGTTATAACGTCATCCCATATAACGTAATACGGTATAACGTCACACCATATAACGTAATTAGTTATAACGTCATACCATATAACCTAATACGTTATAACGTCATACCATATAACGTAATACGGTATAACGTCACACCATATAACGTAATTCGGTATAACGTCATCCCATATAACGTAATACGTTATAACGTCATCCCATATAACGCAATACGTTATAACGTCGTCCGACATAACGTAATACGTTCTAGCGTCATCCCATATTACGTAATACGTTATAACGTCATCCCATATAACGCAATACGTTATAACGTCGTCCGACATAACGTAATACGTTATAGCGTCATACCACATTACGTAATGTGTTATAACGTCATACCATATAACGTATTACGTTATAACGTCATACCATATAACCTATTACGTTATAACGTCATACCATATAACGTAATACGTTATAACGTTATACCATATAACCTATTACATTATAACGTCATCCCGTATTACGTAATACGTTATAACGTCATCCCATATAACGTAATACGTTATAACGTCATACCTTATAACGCAATACGTTATAACGTCGTCCCATATAACGTAATACGTTATAACGTCATCCCATATAGCGTAATACGTTATAACGTCATCCCATATAACGCAATACGTTATAACGTCGTCCCACATAACGTAGTACGTTATAACATCATCCCATACTACGTAATGCGTTATAACGTCATCTCATATAACGTAATACGGTATAACGTCATACCATATAACCTATTACGTTATAACGTCATACCATATAACGTATTACGTTATAACGTCATACCATATAACCTATTACGTTATAACGTCATACCATATAACGTAATACGTTATAACGTTATACCATATAACCTATTACGTTATAACGTCATCCCGTATTACGTAATACGTTATAACGTCATCCCATATAACGTAATACGTTATAACGTCACACCATATAATCTATTACGTTTAACGTCATCCCGTATTACGTAATACGTAATAACGTCATCCCTTATAACGTAATACGTTATAACGTCATACCATATAACGCAATACGTTATAACGTCTACCCATAATACGTAATACGATATAACGTCACACCATATGACGTATTACGTTATAACGTCATACCGTATAACCTATTACGTTATAACGTCATACCATATAACGTAATACGTTATAACGTTATACCATATAACCTATTACGTTATAACGTCATCCCACATAACGTAATACGTTATAACGTCATCTCATATAACGTAATACGGTATAACGTCATACCATATAACCTATTTACGTTATGACGTCATACCATATAACGTATTACGTTATAACGTCATACCATATAACGCAATACGTTATAACGTCTACCCATAATACGTAATACGTTATAACGTCATCCCATATAACGTAATACGTTATAACGTCATCCCATATAACGCAATACAGTATAACGTCATACCATATAACAAATTTACGTTATGACGTCATACCATATAACGTATTACGTTATAACGTCATACCATATAACCTATTACGTTATAACGTCATCCCGTATTACGTAATACGTTACAACGTCATCCCATATAACGTAATACGTTATAACGTCATACCATATAACGCAATACGTTATAACGTCGTCCCATATAACCTATTTACGTTATAACGTCATACCATATAACCTATTACGTTATAACGTCATCCCTTATAACGTAATACGTTATAACGTCATACCATATAACGCAATACGTTATAACGTCTACCCATAATACGTAATACGATATAACGTCACACCATATGACGTATTACGTTATAACGTCATACCGTATAACCTATTACGTTATAACGACATACCATATAACGTAATACGTTATAACGATATACCATATAACCTATTACGTTATAACGTCATCCCGTATTACGTAATACGTTATAACGTCATCCCATATAACGTAATACGTTATAACGTCGTACCATATAACGCAATACGTTATAACGTCGTCCCATATAACCTATTTACGTTATAACGTCATACCATATAACGTATTACGTTATAACGTCATGCCATATAACGTAATACGTTATAGCGTCATACCATATAACCTAATACGTTATAACGGTATTCCATATAACGTAATACGTTATAACGTCATCCCATATAACGTAATGCGTTATAACGTCGACCCATATTACGTAATACGATATAACGTCACACCATATGACGTATTACGTTATAACGTCATACCGTATAACCTATTACGTTATAACGTCATACCATATAACGTAATACGTTATAACGTTATACCATATAACCTATTACGTTATAACGTCATCCCATATAACGTAATACGTTATAACGTCATCCCATAAAACGTAATACGTTATAACGTCATCCCATATAACGCAATACGTTATAACGTCGTCCCACATAACCTAATGTGTTATAACGCCATCCCATATTACGCAATGCGTTATAACGTCATCCCATATAACGTAATACGGTATAACGTCATACCATATAACCTATTTACGTTATGACGTCATACCATATAACGTATTACGTTATAACGTCATACCATATAACCTATTACGTTATAACGTCATACCATATAACGTAATACGTTATAACGTTATACCATATAACCTATTACGTTTAACGTCATCCCGTATTACGTAATACGTTATAACGTCATCCCTTATAACGTAATACGTTATAACGTCATACCATATAACGCAATACGTTATAACGTCGTCCCATATAACGTAATACGTTATAACGTCATCCCATATAACGTAATACGTTATAACGTCATCCCATATAACGCAATACGGTATAACGTCATACCATATAACCTATTTACGTTATGACGTCATACCATATAACGTATTACGTTATAACGTCATACCATATAACCTATTACGTTATAACGTCATCCCGTATTACGTAATACGTTATAACGTCATCCCATATAACGTAATACGTTACAACGTCATACCATATAACGCAATATGTTATAACGTCGTCCCATATAACCTATTTACGTTATAACGTCATACCATATAACGTATTACGTTATAACGTCATGCCATATAACGTAATACGTTATAGCGTCATACCATATAACCTAATACGTTATAACGGTATTCCATATATCGTAATACGTTATAACGTCATCCCATATAACGTAATGCGTTATAACGTCGACCCATATTACGTAATACGATATAACGTCACACCATATGACGTATTACGTTATAACGTCATACCGTATGACCTATTACGTTATAACGTCATCCCATATAACGCAATACGTTATAACGTCGTCCCACATAACCTAATGCGTTATAACGCCATCCCATATTACGCAATGCGTTATAACGTCATCCCATATAACGTAATACGGTATTACGTCATACCATATAACCTATTTACGTAATGACGTCATACCATATAACGTATTACGTTATAACGTCATACCATATAACCTATTACGTTATAACGTCATCCCATATAACGTAATACGTTATAACGTCATCCCATATAACGCAATACGTTATAACGTCGTCCGACATAACGTAATACGTTATAGCGTCATCCCATATTACGTAATGCGTTATAACGTCATCCCATATAACGTAATACGGTATAACGTCACACCATATAACGTAATTCGTTATAACGTCATACCATATAAACTACTACGTTATAACGTTATACCATATAACCTATTACTTTATAACGTCATCCCGTATTACGTAATACGTTATAACGTCATCCCATATAACGTAATACGTTATAACGTCATACCTTATAACGCAATACGTTATAACGTCGTCCCATATAACGTAATACGTTATAACGTCATCCCATATAACGTAATACGTTATAACGTCATCCCATATAACGCAATACGTTATAACGTCGTCCCACATAACGTAGTACGTTATAACGTCATCCCATACTACGTAATGCGTTATAACGTCATCCCATATAACGTAATACGGTATAACGTCATACCATATAACCTATTACGTTATAACGTCATACCATATAACCTATTTACGTTATAACGTCATACCATATAACGTATTACGTTATAACGTCACGCCATATAACGTAATGCGTTATAACGTCATCCCATATAACGTAATACGTTATAACGTCGTACCATATAACGCAATACGTTATAACGTCGTCCCATATAACCTATTTACGTTATAACGTCATACCATATAACGTATTACGTTATAACGTCATGCCATATAACGTAATACGTTATAGCGTCATACCATATAACCTAATACGTTATAACGGTATTCCATATAACGTAATACGTTATAACGTCATCCCATATAACGTAATGCGTTATAACGTCGACCCATATTACGTAATACGATATAACGTCACACAATATGACGTATTACGTTATAACGTCATACCGTATAACCTATTACGTTATAACGTCATACCATATAACGTAATACGTTATAACGTTATACCATATAACCTATTACGTTATAACGTCATCCCGTATTACGTAATACGTTATAACGTCATCCCATATAACGTAATACGTTATAACGTCGTACCATATAACGCAATACGTTATAACGTCGTCCCATATAACCTATTTACGTTATAACGTCATACCATATAACGTATTACGTTATAACGTCATGCCATATAACGTAATACGTTATAGCGTCATACCATATAACGCAATACGTTATAACGTCGTCCCATATAACGTAATACGTTATAACGTCATCCCATATAACGTAATACGTTATAACGTCATCCCATATAACGCAATACGTTATAACGTCGTCCCACATAACGTAATTCGTTATAACGTCATACCATATAAACTACTACGTTATAACGTTATACCATATAACCTATTACTTTATAACGTCATCCCGTATTACGTAATACGTTATAACGTCATCCCATATAACGTAATACGTTATAACGTCATACCTTATAACGCAATACGTTATAACGTCGTCCCATATAACGTAATACGTTATAACGTCATCCCATATAACGTAATACGTTATAACGTCATCCCATATAACGCAATACGTTATAACGTCGTCCCACATAACGTAGTACGTTATAACGTCATCCCATACTACGTAATGCGTTATAACGTCATCCCATATAACGTAATACGGTATAACGTCATACCATATAACCTATTACGTTATAACGTCATACCATATAACCTATTTACGTTATAACGTCATACCATATAACGTATTACGTTATAACGTCACGCCATATAACGTAATGCGTTATAACGTCATCCCATATAACGTAATACGTTATAACGTCGTACCATATAACGCAATACGTTATAACGTCGTCCCATATAACCTATTTACGTTATAACGTCATACCATATAACGTATTACGTTATAACGTCATGCCATATAACGTAATACGTTATAGCGTCATACCATATAACCTAATACGTTATAACGGTATTCCATATAACGTAATACGTTATAACGTCATCCCATATAACGTAATGCGTTATAACGTCGACCCATATTACGTAATACGATATAACGTCACACAATATGACGTATTACGTTATAACGTCATACCGTATAACCTATTACGTTATAACGTCATACCATATAACGTAATACGTTATAACGTTATACCATATAACCTATTACGATATAACGTCATCCCGTATTACGTAATACGTTATAACGTCATCCCATATAACGTAATACGTTATAACGTCGTACCATATAACGCAATACGTTATAACGTCGTCCCATATAACCTATTTACGTTATAACGTCATACCATATAACGTATTACGTTATAACGTCATGCCATATAACGTAATACGTTATAGCGTCATACCATATAACGCAATACGTTATAACGTCGTCCCATATAACGTAATACGTTATAACGTCATCCCATATAACGTAATACGTTATAACGTCATCCCATATAACGCAATACGTTATAACGTCGTCCCACATAACGTAATTCGTTATAACGTCATACCATATAAACTACTACGTTATAACGTTATACCATATAACCTATTACTTTATAACGTCATCCCGTATTACGTAATACGTTATAACGTCATCCCATATAACGTAATACGTTATAACGTCATACCTTATAACGCAATACGTTATAACGTCGTCCCATATAACGTAATACGTTATAACGTCATCCCATATAACGTAATACGTTATAACGTCATCCCATATAACGCAATACGTTATAACGTCGTCCCACATAACGTAGTACGTTATAACGTCATCCCATACTACGTAATGCGTTATAACGTCATCCCATATAACGTAATACGGTATAACGTCATACCATATAACCTATTACGTTATAACGTCATACCATATAACCTATTTACGTTATAACGTCATACCATATAACGTATTACGTTATAACGTCACGCCATATAACGTAATGCGTTATAACGTCATCCCATATAACGTAATACGTTATAACGTCGTACCATATAACGCAATACGTTATAACGTCGTCCCATATAACCTATTTACGTTATAACGTCATACCATATAACGTATTACGTTATAACGTCATGCCATATAACGTAATACGTTATAGCGTCATACCATATAACCTAATACGTTATAACGGTATTCCATATAACGTAATACGTTATAACGTCATCCCATATAACGTAATGCGTTATAACGTCGACCCATATTACGTAATACGATATAACGTCACACCATATGACGTATTACGTTATAACGTCATACCGTATAACCTATTACGTTATAACGTCATACCATATAACGTAATACGTTATAACGTTATACCATATAACCTATTACGTTATAACGTCATCCCGTATTACGTAATACGTTATAACGTCATCCCATATAACGTAATACGTTATAACGTCGTACCATATAACGCAATACGTTATAACGTCGTCCCATATAACCTATTTACGTTATAACGTCATACCATATAACGTATTACGTTATAACGTCATACCATATAACGCAATATGTTATAACGTCGTCCCATATAACCTATTTACGTTATAACGTCATACCATATAACGTATTACGTTATAACGTCATGCCATATAACGTAATACGTTATAGCGTCATAAGATATAACCTAATACGTTATAACGGTATTCCATATATCGTAATACGTTATAACGTCATCCCATATAACGTAATGCGTTATAACGTCGACCCATATTACGTAATACGATATAACGTCACACCATATGACGTATTACGTTATAACGTCATACCGTATGACCTATTACGTTATAACGTCATCCCATATAACGCAATACGTTATAACGTCGTCCCACATAACCTAATGCGTTATAACGCCATCCCATATTACGCAATGCGTTATAACGTCATCCCATATAACGTAATACGGTATTACGTCATACCATATAACCTATTTACGTAATGACGTCATACCATATAACGTATTACGTTATAACGTCATACCATATAACCTATTACGTTATAACGTCATCCCATATAACGTAATACGTTATAACGTCATCCCATATAACGCAATACGTTATAACGTCGTCCGACATAACGTAATACGTTATAGCGTCATCCCATATTACGTAATGCGTTATAACGTCATCCCATATAACGTAATACGGTATAACGTCACACCATATAACGTAATACGTTATAACGTCATACCTTATAACGCAATACGTTATAACGTCGTCCCATATAACGTAATACGTTATAACGTCATCCCATATAACGTAATACGTTATAACGTCATACCTTATAACACAATACGTTATAACGTCGTCCCATATAACGTAATACGTTATAACGTCATCCCATATAACGTAATACGTTATAACGTCATCCCATATAACGCAATACGTTATAACGTCGTCCCACATAACGTAGTACGTTATAACGTCATCCCATACTACGTAATGCGTTATAACGTCATCCCATATAACGTAATACGGTATAACGTCATACCATATAACCTATTACGTTATAACGTCATACCATATAACCTATTTACGTTATAACGTCGTACCATATAACGTATTACGTTATAACGTCACGCCATATAACGTAATGCGTTATAACGTCATCCCATATAACGTAATACGTTATAACGTCGTACCATATAACGCAATACGTTATAACGTCGTCCCATATAACCTATTTACGTTATAACGTCATACCATATAACGTATTACGTTATAACGTCATGCCATATAACGTAATACGTTATAGCGTCATACCATATAACCTAATACGTTATAACGGTATTCCATATAACGTAATACGTTATAACGTCATCCCATATAACGTAATGCGTTATAACGTCGACCCATATTACGTAATACGATATAACGTCACACCATATGACGTATTACGTTATAACGTCATACCGTATAACCTATTACGTTATAACGTCATACCATATAACGTAATACGTTATAACGTTATACCATATAACCTATTACGTTATAACGTCATCCCGTATTACGTAATACGTTATAACGTCATCCCATATAACGTAATACGTTATAACGTCGTACCATATAACGCAATACGTTATAACGTCGTCCCATATAACCTATTTACGTTATAACGTCATACCATATAACGTATTACGTTATAACGTCATGCCATATAACGTAATACGTTATAGCGTCATACCATATAACGCAATACGTTATAACGTCGTCCCATATAACGTAATACGTTATAACGTCGTCCCATATAACGTAATACGTTATAACGTCATCCCATATAACGCAATACGTTATAACGTCGTCCCACATAACGTAATACGTTATAACGTCATCCCATATTACGTAATGCGTTATAACGTCATCCCATATAACGTATTACGTTATAACGTCATACCATATAACCTATTACGTTATAACGTCATACCAAATAACGTAATACGTTATAACGATATACCATATAACCTATTACGTTATAACGTCATCCCGTATTACGTAATACGTTATAACGTCATCCCATATAACGTAATACGTTATAACGTCGTACCATATAACGCAATACGTTATAACGTCGTCCCATATAACCTATTTACGTTATAACGTCATACCATATAACGTATTACGTTATAACGTCATGCCATATAACGTAATACGTTATAGCGTCATACCATATAACCTAATACGTTATAACGGTATTCCATATAACGTAATACGTTATAACGTCATCCCATATAACGTAATGCGTTATAACGTCGACCCATATTACGTAATACGATATAACGTCACACCATATGACGTATTACGTTATAACCTCATACCGTATAACCTATTACGTTATAACGTCATACCATATAACGTAATACGTTATAACGTTATACCATATAACCTATTACGTTATAACGTCATCCCATATAACGTAATACGTTATAACGTCATCCCATAAAACGTAATACGTTATAACGTCATCCCATATAACGCAATACGTTATAACGTCGTCCCACATAACCTAATGTGTTATAACGCCATCCCATATTACGCAATGCGTTATAACGTCATCCCATATAACGTAATACGGTATAACGTCATACCATATAACCTATTTACGTTATGACGTCATACCATATAACGTATTACGTTATAACGTCATACCATATAACCTATTACGTTATAACGTCATCCCATATAACGTAATACGTTATAACGTCATCCCATATAACGCAATACATTATAGCGTCGTCCGACATAACGTAATACGTTATAGCGTCATCCCATATTACGTAATGCGTTATAACGTCATCCCATATAACGTAATACGGTATAACGTCCCACAATATAACGTAATTCGGTATAACGTCATACCATATAACCTAATACGTTATAACGTCATACCATATAACGTAATACGGTATAACGTCACACCATATAACGTAATTCGGTATAACGTCATACCATATAACCTAATACGTTATAACGTCATACCATATAACGTAATACGGTATAACGTCACACCATATAACGTAATTCGGTATAACGTCATCCCATATAACGTAAAACGTTATAACGTCATCCCATATAACGCAATACGTTATAACGTCGTCCGACATAACGTAATACGTTATAGCGTCATCCCATATTACGTAATACGTTATAACGTCATCCCATATAACGTAATACGGTATAACGTCACACCATATAACGTAATTCGGTATAACGTCATCCCATACTACGTAATACGTTATAACGGCATCCCATATAACGAAATACGTTATAACGTCATTCCATATAACGTAATACGTTACAACGCCATCCCATATAACGTAATTCGGAATAACGTTATACCATATAAAATATTAAGTTATTACGTCATACCATATAACCTATTACGTTATAACGTCATCCCATATAACGTAATACGTTATAACGTCATCCCATATAACGCAATACGTTATAACGTCGTCCCACATAACGTAACACGTTATAACGTCATCCCATATTACGTAATGCGTTATAACGTCATCCCATATAACGTAATACTGTATAACGTCATACCATATAACCTATTTACGTTATAACGTCACACCATATAACGTAATTCGGTATAACGTCATACCATATAACCTATTTACGTTATAACGTCATCCCATATTACGTAATGCGTTATAACGTCATCCCATATAACGTAATACGGTATAACGTCATACCATATAACCTATTTACGTTATAACGTCATACTATATAACGTAATACGTTATAACGTTACACCATATAACCTATTACGTTATAACGTCGTCCCACATAACGTAATACGTTATAACGTCATCCCATATAACGTAATACGTTATAACGTCATCCCATATAACGCAATACGTTATAACGTCGTCCCACATAACGTAATACGTTATAACGTCATCCCATATTACGTAATGCGTTATAACGTCATCCCATATAACGTAATACTGTATAACGTCATACCATATAACCTATTTACGTTATAACGTCACACCATATAACGTAATTCGGTATAACGTCATACCATATAACCTATTTACGTTATAACGTCATACCATATAACGTATTACGTTATAACGTCACGCCATATAACGTAATGCGTTATAACGTCGACCCATATTACGTAATACGATATAACGTCACACCATATGACGTATTACGTTATAACGTCATACCGTATAACCTATTACGTTATAACGTCATACCATATAACGTAATACGTTGTAACGTTATACCATATAACCTATTACGTTATAACGTCATCCCATATAACGTAATACGTTATAACGTCATCCCATATAACGTAATACGTTATAACGTCATCCCATATAACGCAATACGTTATAACGTCGTCCCATATAACCTAATGCGTTATAACGCCATCCCATATTACGCAATGCGTTATAACGTCATCCCATATAACGTAATACGGTATAACGTCATACCATATAACCTATTTACGTTATGACGTCATACCATATAACGTATTACGTTATAACGTCATACCATATAACCTATTACGTTATAACGTCATCCCATATAATGCAATACGTTATAACGTCGTCCGACATAACGTAATACGTTATAGCGTCATCCCGTATTACGTAATGCGTTATAACGTCATCCCATATAACTTAATACGGTATAACGTCACACCATATAACGTAATTCGGTATAACGTCATACCATATAATCTAATACGTTATAACGTCATATCATATAACGTATTACGTTATAACGCCATGCCATATAACGTAATACGTTATAGCGTCATACCATATAACCTAATACGTTATAACGGTATTCCATATTACGAAATGAGTTATAACGTCATCCCATATAACGAAATGCGTTGTAACGTCATCCCATATAACGTAATACGTCACAACGTCATCCCATATAACGTAATTCGGTATAACGTCACACCATATAACCCATTAAGTTATAACGTCATACCATATAACCTATTACGTTATAACGCCATCCCATATAACGTAATACGTTATAACGTCATCCCATATAACGTAATACGTTATAACGTCATCCCATATAACGCAATACGTTATAACGTCGTCCCACATAACGTAATACGTTATAACGTCATCCCATACTACGTAATGCGTTATAACGTCATCCCATATAACGTAATACGATATAACGTCACACCATATGACGCATTACGTTATAACGTCATACCGTATAACCTATTACGTTATAACGTCATACCATATAACGTAATACGTTATAACGTTATACCATATAACCTATTACGTTATAACGTCATCCCATATAACGAAATACGTTATAACGTCATCCCATAAAACGTAATACGTTATAACGTCATCCCATATAACGCAATACGTTATAACGTCGTCCCACATAACCTAATGTGTTATAACGCCATCCCATATTACGCAATGCGTTATAACGTCATCCCATATAACGTAATACGGTATAACGTCATACCATATAACCTATTTACGTTATGACGTCATACCATATAACGTATTCCGTTATAACGTCATGCCATATAACGTAATACGTTATAGGGTCATACCATATAACGTAATGCGTTATAACGTCATCCCATATAACGTAATGCGTTATAACGCCATCCCATATAACGCAATACGTTATAACCTCGTCCCACATAACCTAATGCGTTATAACGTCATCCCATACTACGTATTGCGTTGTAACGTCATCCCATATAACGTAATACGGTATAACGTCATCCCATATAACGTAATGCGTTATAACGTCTACCCATATTACGTAATACGATATAACGTCACACCATATGACGTATTACGTTATAACGTCATACCGTATAACCTATTACGTTATAACGTCATACCATATAACGTAATTCGGTACAACGTCATACCACATAACCTATTTACGTTATAACGTCATACCATATAACGTAATACGGTATATCGTCATACCATATAACCTATTTACGTTATAACGTCATACCATAAAACGTAATACGTTATAACGTTATACCTTATAACCTATTACGTTATAACGTCATCCCATATAACGTAATACGGTATATCGTCATACCATATAACCTATTTACGTTATAACGTCATACCATATAACGTATTACGTTATAACGTCACGCCATATAACGTAATGCGTTATAACGTCGACCCATATTACGTAATACGATATAACGTCACACCATATGACGTATTACGTTATAACGTCATCCCATATAACGTAATACGTTATAACGTCATCCCATATAACGCAATACGTTATAACGTCGTCCCACATAACGTAACACGTTATAACGTCATCCCATATTACGTAATGCGTTATAACGTCATCCCATATAACGTAATACTGTATAACGTCATACCATATAACCTATTTACGTTATAACGTCACACCATATAACGTAATTCGGTATAACGTCATACCATATAACCTATTACGTTATAACGTCATCCCATATTACGTAATGCGTTATAACGTCATCCCATATAACGTAATACGGTATAACGTCATACCATATAACCTGTTTACGTTATAACGTCATACTATATAACGTAATACGTTATAACGTCATACCATATAACCTATTTACGTTATAACGTCACACCATATAACGTAATTCGGTATAACGTCATACCATATAACCTATTTACGTTATAACGTCATACCATATAACGTATTACGTTATAACGTCACGCCATATAACGTAATGCGTTATAACGTCGACCCATATTACGTAATACGATATAACGTCACACCATATGACGTATTACGTTATAACGTCATACCGTATAACCTATTGCGTTATAACGTCATACCATATAACGTAATACGTTATAACGTTATACCATATAACCTATTACGTTATAACGTCATCCCATATAACGTAATACGTTATAACGTCATCCCATATAACGTAATACGTTATAACGTCATCCCATATAACGCAATACGTTATAACGTCGTCCCACATAACCTAATGCGTTATAACGCCATCCCATATTACGCAATGCGTTATAACGTCATCCCATATAACGTAATACGGTATAACGTCATACCATATAACCTATTTACGTTATGACGTCATACCATATAACGTATTACGTTATAACGTCATACCATATAACCTATTACGTTATAACGTCATCCCATATAATGCAATACGTTATAACGTCGTCCGACATAACGTAATACGTTATAGCGTCATCCCGTATTACGTAATGCGTTATAACGTCATCCCATATAACTTAATACGGTATAACGTCACACCATATAACGTAATTCGGTATAACGTCATACCATATAATCTAATACGTTATAACGTCATATCATATAACGTATTACGTTATAACGCCATGCCATATAACGTAATACGTTATAGCGTCATACCATATAACCTAATACGTTATAACGGTATTCCATATTACGAAATGAGTTATAACGTCATCCCATATAGCGAAATGCGTTGTAACGTCATCCCATATAACGTAATACGTTACAACGTCATCCCATATAACGTAATACGTTATAACGTTATACCATATAACCTATTACGTTATAACGTCATCCCATATAACGAAATACGTTATAACGTCATCCCATAAAACGTAATACGTTATAACGTCATCCCATATAATGCAATACGTTATAACGTCGTCCCACATAACCTAATGCGTTATAACGTTGACCCATATTACGTAATACGATATAACGTCACACCATATGACGTATTACGTTATAACGTCATTCCGTATAACCTATTACGTTATAACGTCATACCATATAACGTAATACGTTATAACGTTATACCATATAACCTATTACGTTATAACGTCATCCCATATAACGTAATACGTTATAACGTCATCCCATATAACGCAATACGTTATAACGTCATCCCATATAACGCAATACGTTATAACGTCGTCCCACATAACCTAATGCGTTATAACGCCATCCCATATTACGCAATGCGTTATAACGTCATCCCATATAACGTAATACGGTATTACGTCATACCATATAACCTATTTACGTAATGACGTCATACCATATAACGTAATACGTTATAACGTCATCCCATATTACGTAATACGTTATAACGTCATCCCATATAATGCAATACGTTATAACGTCGTCCGACATAACGTAATACGTTATAGCGTCATCCCATATTACGTAATGCGTTATAACGTCATCCCATATAACGTAATACGGTATAACGTCACACCATATAACGTAAGTCGGTATAACGTCATCCCATACTACGTAATACGTTATAACGGCATCCCATATAACGAAATACGTTGTAACGTCATCCCATATAACGTAATACGTTACAACGCCATCCCATATAACGTAATTCGGTATAACGTCATACCATATAAAATATTAAGTTATTACGTCATACCATATAACCTATTACGTTATAACGTCATCCCATATAAAGTAATACGTTATAACGTCATCCCATATAACGTAATACGTTATAACGCCATCCCATATACGCAATACGTTATAACGTCGTCCCATATAACGTAATACGGTATAACGTCATACCATATAACCTATTTACGTTATAACGTCATACCATATAACGTATTACGTTATAACGTCATACCATATAACCTATTACGTTATAACGTCATCCCATATAACGTAATACGGTATATCGTCATACCATATAACCTATTTACGTTATAACGTCATACCATATAACGTAATTCGGTATAACGTCATACCATATAACCTGTTTACGTTATAACGTCATACCATATAACGTATTACGTTATAACGTCATCCCATATAACGTAATACGTTATAACGTCATCCTATATAACGCAATACGTTATAACGTCGTCCCACATAACGTAGTACTTTATAACGTCATCCCATATTACGTAATGCGTTATAACGTCATCCCATATAACGTATTACGGTATAACGTCATACCATATAACCTATTTACGTTATAACGTCATACCATATAACGCAATACGTTATAACGTCGTCTCATATAACGTAATACGTTATAACGTCATCCCATATAAGGTAATACGTTATAACGTCATCCCATATAACGCAATACGTTATATCGTCGTCCCACATAACGTAATACGTTATAGCGTCATCCCATATTACGTAATGCGTTATAACGTCGTCCCACATAACCTAATGTGTTATAACGCCATCCCATATTACGCAATGCGTTATAACGTCATCCCATATAACGTAATACGGTATAACGTCATACCATATAACCTATTTACGTTATGACGTCATACCATATAACGTATTACGTTATAACGTCATACCATATAACCTATTACGTTATAACGTCATCCCATATAACGTAATACGTTACAACGTCATCCCATATAACGCAATACGTTATAGCGTCGTCCGACATAACGTAATACGTTATAGCGTCATCCCATATTACGTAATGCGTTATAACGTCATCCCATATAACGTAATACGGTATAACGTCACACCATATAACGTAATTCGGTATAACGTCATACCATATAACCTAATACGTTATAACGTCATACGATATAACGTAATACGGTATAACGTCACACCATATAACGTAATTCGGTATAACGTCATCCCATATAACGTAAAACGTTATAACGTCATCCCATATAACGCAATACGTTATAACGTCGTCCGACATAACGTAATACGTTATAGCGTCATCCCATATTACGTAATACGTTATAACGTCATCCCATATAATGCAATACGTTATAACGTCGTCCGACATAACGTAATACGTTATAGCGTCATCCCATATTACGTAATGCGTTATAACGTCATCCCATATAACGTAATACGGTATAACGTCACACCATATAACGTAAGTCGGTATAACGTCATCCCATACTACGTAATACGTTATAACGGCATCCCATATAACGAAATACGTTGTAACGTCATCCCATATAACGTAATACGTTACAACGCCATCCCATATAACGTAATTCGGTATAACGTCATACCATATAAAATATTAAGTTATTACGTCATACCATATAACCTATTACGTTATAACGTCATCCCATATAATGTAATACGTTATAACGTCATCCCATATAACGTAATACGTTATAACGCCATCCCATATACGCAATACGTTATAACGTCGTCCCATATAACGTAATACGGTATAACGTCATACCATATAACCTATTTACGTTATAACGTCATACCATATAACGTATTACGTTATAACGTCATACCATATAACCTATTACGTTATAACGTCATCCCATATAACGTAATACGGTATATCGTCATACCATATAACCTATTTACGTTATAACGTCATACCATATAACGTAATTCGGTATAACGTCATACCATATAACCTGTTTACGTTATAACGTCATACCATATAACGTATTACGTTATAACGTCATCCCATATAACGTAATACGTTATAACGTCATCCTATATAACGCAATACGTTATAACGTCGTCCCACATAACGTAGTACTTTATAACGTCATCCCATATTACGTAATGCGTTATAACGTCATCCCATATAACGTATTACGGTATAACGTCATACCATATAACCTATTTACGTTATAACGTCATACCATATAACGCAATACGTTATAACGTCGTCTCATATAACGTAATACGTTATAACGTCATCCCATATAAGGTAATACGTTATAACGTCATCCCATATAACGCAATACGTTATATCGTCGTCCCACATAACGTAATACGTTATAACGTCATCCCATACTACGTAATGCGTTATAACGTCATACCATATAACCTATTTACGTTATAACGTCATACCATATAACGTATTACGTTATAACGTCATACCATATAACCTATTACGTTATAGCGTCATACCATAAAACGTAATACGTTATAACGTTATACCTTATAACCTATTACGTTATAACGTCATCCCATATAACGTAATACGGTATATCGTCATACCATATAACCTATTTACGTTATAACGTCATACCATATAACGTAATTCGGTATAACGTCATACCATATAACCTGTTTACGTTATAACGTCATACCATATAACGTATTACGTTATAACGTCATCCCATATAACGTAATACGTTATAACGTCATCCTATATAACGCAATACGTTATAACGTCGTCCCACATAACGTAGTACTTTATAACGTCATCCCATATTACGTAATGCGTTATAACGTCATCCCATATAACGTATTACGGTATAACGTCATACCATATAACCTATTTACGTTATAACGTCATACCATATAACGTAATACGTTATAACGATATACCATATAACCTATTACGTTATAACGTCATCCCACATAACGTAATACGTTATAACGTCATCCCATATAACGTAATACGTTATAACGTCATCCCATATAACGCAATACGTTATAACGTCGTCCCACATAACGTAATACGTTATAACGTCATCCCATATAACGCAATACGTTATAACGTCGTCCCACATAACCTAATGCGTTATAACGCCTTCCCATATTACGCAATGCGTTATAACGTCATCCCATATAACGTAATACGGTATGACGTCATACCATATAACCTATTTACGTTATGACGTCATACAATATAACGTATTACGTTATAACGTCATACCGTATAACCTATTACGTTATAACGTCATCCCATATAACGTAATACGTTATAACGTCATACCATATAACGCAATACGTTATAACGTCGTCCGACATAACGTAATACGTTATAGCGTCATCCCATATTACGTAATGCGTTATAACGTCATCCCATATAACGTAATACGGTATAACGTCACACCATATAACGTAATTCGGTATAACGTCATCCCATATAACGTAATACGTTATAACGTCATACCATATAACGTAATGCGGTATAACGTCATCCCATATAACGTAATACGTTATAACGTCATCCCATATAACGCAATACGTTATAACGTCGTCCGACATAACGTAATACGTTATAGCGTCATCCCATATTACGTAATACGTTATAACGTCATCCCATATAATGCAATACGTTATAAGGTCGTCCGACATAACGTAATACGTTATAGCGTCATCCCATATTACGTAATGCGTTATAACGTCATCCCATATAACGTAATACGGTATAACGTCACACCATATAACGTAATTCCGTATAACGTCATACCATATAATCTAATACGTTATAACGTCATATCATATAACGTATTACGTTATAACGCCATGCCATATAACGTAATACGTTATAGCGTCATACCATATAACCTAATACGTTATAACGGTATTCCATATTACGAAATGCGTTATAACGTCATCCCATATAACGAAATACGTTATAACGTCATCCCATGTAACGTAATACGTTACAACGTCATCCCATATAACGTAATGCGGTATAACGTCATACCATATAACCCATTAAGTTATAACGTCATACCATATAACCTATTACGTTATAACGCCATCCCATATAACGTAATGCGTTATAACGTCATCCCATATAACGTAATACGTTATAACGTCATCCCATATAACGCAATACGTTATAGCGTCATACCATATAACGTAATGCGTTATAACGTCATCCCATATAACGTAAT
The DNA here is from genome assembly GCF_051014615.1 of Bombus vancouverensis nearcticus. Classification (NCBI taxonomy): domain Eukaryota; kingdom Metazoa; phylum Arthropoda; class Insecta; order Hymenoptera; family Apidae; genus Bombus; species Bombus vancouverensis. Next base: position 4,563,066 of record NC_134911.1, read on the forward strand.
GCGTTATAACGCCATCCCATATAACGCAATACGTTATAACCTCGTCCCACATAACCTAATGCGTTATAACGTCATCCCATACTACGTATTGCGTTATAACGTCATCCCATATAACGTAATACGGTATAACGTCATCCCATATAACGTAATGCGTTATAACGTCTACCCATATTACGTAATACGATATAACGTCACACCATATGACGTATTACGTTATAACGTCATACCGTATAACCTATTACGTTATAACGTCATACCATATAACGTAATTCGGTACAACGTCATACCACATAACCTATTTACGTTATAACGTCATACCATATAACGTATTACGTTATAACGGCATTCCATATAACGTAATACGTTATAACGTCATCCCATATAACGTAATGCGTTATAACGTATACCCACATTACGTAATACGATATAACGACACACCATATGACGTATTACGTTATAACGCCATCCCATATATCGTAATACGTTATAACGTCATCCCATATAACGTAATACGTTATAACGTCATCCCATATAACGCAATACGTTATAACGTCGTCCCACATAACGTAATACGTTATAACGTCATCCCATACTACGTAATGCGTTATAACGTCATCCCATATAACGTAATACGGTATAACGTCATACCATATAACCTATTTACGTTATAACGTCATACCATATAACGTATTACGTTATAACGTCATACCATATAACATATTACGTTATAACGTCATACCATATAACCTGATACGCTATAACGTTATACCACATAACCTATTACGTTATAACGTCATAACATTTAACGTATTACGTTATGACGTCATGCCATATAATGTAATACGTTATAACGTTATACCATATAACCTATTACGTTATAACGTCATCCCGTATTACGTAATACGTTATAACGTCATCCCATATAAGGTAATACGTTATATCGTCATCCCATATAACGCAATACGTTATATCGTCGTCCCACATAACGTAATACGTTATAACGTCATCCCATACTACGTAATGCGTTATAGCGTCATCCCATATAACGTAATACGGTATAACGTCATACCATATAACCTATTTACGTTATAACGTCATACCATATAACGTATTACGTTATAACGTCATACCATATAACCTATTACGTTATAACGTCATACCATAAAACGTAATACGTTATAACGTTATACCTTATAACCTATTACGTTATAACGTCATCCCATATAACGTAATACGGTATATCGTCATACCATATAACCTATTTACGTTATAACGTCATACCATATAACGTAATTCGGTATAACGTCATACCATATAACCTGTTTACGTTATAACGTCATACCATATAACGTATTACGTTATAACGTCATCCCATATAACGTAATACGTTATAACGTCATCCTATATAACGCAATACGTTATAACGTCGTCCCACATAACGTAGTACTTTATAACGTCATCCCATATTACGTAATGCGTTATAACGTCATCCCATATAACGTAATACGGTATAACGTCATACCATATAACCTATTTACGTTATAACGTCATACCATATAACGTAATACGTTATAACGTTATACCATATAACCTATTACGTTATAACGTCATCCCACATAACGTAATACGTTATAACGTCATCCCATATAACGTAATACGTTATAACGTCATCCCATATAACGCAATACGTTATAACGTCGTCCCACATAACGTAATACGTTATAACGTCATCCCATATAACGTAATACGTTATAACGTCATCCCATATAACGCAATACGTTATAACGTCGTCCCACATAACGTAATACGTTATAACGTCATCCCATATTACGTAATGCGTTATAACGTCATCCCATATAACGTAATACTGTATAACGTCATACCATATAACCTATTTACGTTATAACGTCACACCATATAACGTAATTCGGTATAACGTCATACCATATAACCTATTTACGTTATAACGTCATACCATATAACGTATTACGTTATAACGTCACGCCATATAACGTAATGCGTTATAACGTCGACCCATATAACGTAATACGTTATAACGTCCTCCCATATAACGTAATACGTTATAACGTCATCCCATATAACGCAATACGTTATAACGTCGTCCCACATAACCTAATGCGTTATAACGCCATCCCATATTACGCAATGCGTTATAACGTCATCCCATATAACGTAATACGGTATGACGTCATACCATATAACCTATTTACGTTAAGACGTCATACCATATAACTTATTACGTTATAACATCATACCATATAACCTATTACGTTATAACGTCATCCCATATAACGTAATACGTTATAACGTCATACCATATAACGCAATACGTTATAACGTCGTCCGACATAACGTAATACGTTATAGCGTCATCCCATATTACGTAATGCGTTATAACGTCATCCCATATAACGTAATACGGTATAACGTCACACCATATAACGTAATTCGGTATAACGTCATCCCATATAACGTAATACGTTATAACGTCATACCATATAACGTAATGCGGTATAACGTCATCCCATATAACGTAATACGTTATAACGTCATCCCATATAACGCAATACGTTATAACGTCGTCCGACATAACGTAATACGTTATAGCGTCATCCCATATTACGTAATACGTTATAACGTCATCCCATATAATGCAATACGTTATAACGTCGTCCGACATAACGTAATACGTTATAGCGTCATCCCATATTACGTAATGCGTTATAACGTCATCCCATATAACGTAATACGTTACAACGTCATCCCATATAACGTAATTCGGTATAACGTAATACCATATAACCCATTAAGTTATAACGTCATACCATATAACCTATTACGTTATAACGCCATCCCATATAACGTAATGCGTTATAACGTCATCCCATATAACGTAATACGTTATAACGTCATCCCATATTACGAAATGCGTTATAACGTCGTCCCACATAACGTTATACGTTATAACGTCATCCCATGCTACGTAATGCGTTATAACGTCATCCCATATAACGTAATACGGTATAACGTCATACCATATAACCTGTTTACGTTATAACGTCATACCATATAACGTATTACGTTATAACGTCATACCATATAACCTATTACGTTCTAACGTCATACCATATAACGTAATACGTTATAACGTTATACCATATAACCTATTACGTTATAACGTCATACCATATAACGTATTCCGTTATAACGTCATGCCATATAACGTAATACGCTATAGCGTCATACCATATAACGTAATGCGTTATAACGTCATCCCATATAACGTAATGCGTTATAACGCCATCCCATATAACGCAATACGTTATAACCTCGTCCCACATAACCTAATGCGTTATAACGTCATCCCATACTACGTATTGCGTTATAACGTCATGCCATATAACGTAATACGGTATAACGTCATCCCATATAACGTAATGCGTTATAACGTCTACCCATATTACGTAATACGATATAACGTCACACCATATGACGTATTACCTTATAACGTCATACCGTATAACCTATTACGTTATAACGTCATACCATATAACGTAATTCGGTACAACGTCATACCACATAACCTATTTACGTTATAACGTCATACCATATAACGTATTACGTTATAACGGCATTCCATATAACGTAATACGTTATAACGTCATCCCATATAACGTAATGCGTTATAACGTCTACCCATATTACGTAATACGATATAACGACACACCATATGACGTATTACGTTATAACGTCATACCGTATAACCTATTACGTTATAACGTCATACCATATAACCTATTACGTTATAACGCCATCCCATATAACGTAATACGTTATAACGTCATCCCATATAACGTAATACGGTATAACGTCATACCATATAACCTATTTACGTTATAACGTCATACCATATAACGTATTACGTTATAACGTCATACCATATAACATATTACGTTATAACGTCATACCATATAACGTGATACGTTATAACGTTATACCACATAACCTATTACGTTATAACGTCATAACATTTAACGTATTACGTTATAACGTCATGCCATATAATGTAATGCGTTATAGCGTCATACCATATAACGTAATGCGTTATAACGTCGACCCATATTACGTAATACGATATAACGTCACACCATATAACCTATTACGTTATAACGTCATACCATATAACGTGACACGTTATAACGTTATACCACATAACCTATTACGTTATAACGACATCCCATATAACGTAATGCGTTATAACGTCTCCCCATATTACGTAATACGATATAACGTCACACCATATGACGTATTACGTTATAACGTCATACCGTATAACCTATTACGTTATATCGTCATCCCACATAACGTAATACGTTATAACATCATCCCATATAACGTAATACGTTATAACGTCGTCCCATATAACTCAATACGTTATAACGTCGTTCCACATAACGTAATACGTTATAGCGTCATCCCATATTACGTAATACGTTATAACGTCATCCCATATAATGCAATACGTTATAACGTCGTCCGACATAACGTAATACGTTATAGCGTCATCCCATATTACGTAATGCGTTATAACGTCATCCCATATAACGCAATACGTTATAACGTCGTCCGACATAACGTAATACGTTATAGCGTCATCCCATATTACGTAATGCGTTATAACGTCATCCCATATAACGTAATTCGGTATAACGTAATACCATATAACCTATTAAGTTATAACGTCATACCATATAACCTATTACGTTATAACGCCATCCCATATAACGTAATGCGTTATAACGTCATCCCATATAACGTAATACGTTATAACGTCATCCCATATTACGAAATGCGTTATAACGTCGTCCCACATAACGTTATACGTTATAACGTCATCCCATACTACGTAATGCGTTATAACGTCATCCCATATAACGTAATACGGTATAACGTCATACCATATAACCTGTTTACGTTATAACGTCATACCATATAACGTATTACGTTATAACGTCATACCATATAACCTATTACGTTCTAACGTCATACCATATAACGTAATACGTTATAACGTTATACCATATAACCTATTACGTTATAACGTCATACCATATAACGTATTCCGTTATAACGTCATGCCATATAACGTAATACGCTATAGCGTCATACCATATAACGTAATGCGTTATAACGTCATCCCATATAACGTAATGCGTTATAACGCCATCCCATATAACGCAATACGTTATAACCTCGTCCCACATAACCTAATGCGTTATAACGTCATCCCATACTACGTATTGCGTTATAACGTCATCCCATATAACGTAATACGGTATAACGTCATCCCATATAACGTAATGCGTTATAACGTCTACCCATATTACGTAATACGATACAACGTCACACCATTTGACGTATTACCTTATAACGTCATACCGTATAACCTATTACGTTATAACGTCATACCATATAACGTAATTCGGTACAACGTCATACCACATAACCTATTTACGTTATAACGTCATACCATATAACGTATTACGTTATAACGGCATTCCATATAACGTAATACGTTATAACGTCATCCCATATAACGTAATGCGTTATAACGTCTACCCATATTACGTAATACGATATAACGACACACCATATGACGTATTACGTTATAACGTCATACCGTATAACCTATTACGTTATAACGTCATACCATATAACCTATTACGTTATAACGCCATCCCATATAACGTAATACGTTATAACGTCATCCCATATAACGTAATACGTTATAACGTCATCCCATATAACGCAATACGTTATAACGTCGTGCCACATAACGTAATACGTTATAACGTCATCCCATACTACGTAATGCGTTATAACGTCATCCCATATAACGTAATACGGTATAACGTCATACCATATAACCTATTTACGTTATAACGTCATACCATATAACGTATTACGTTATAACGTCATACCATATAACATATTACGTTATAACGTCATACCATATAACGTGATACGTTATAACGTTATACCACATAACCTATTACGTTATAACGTCATAACATTTAACGTATTACGTTATAACGTCATGCCATATAATGTAATGCGTTATAGCGTCATACCATATAACGTAATGCGTTATAACGTCGACCCATATTACGTAATACGATATAACGTCACACCATATAACCTATTACGTTATAACGTCATACCATATAACGTGATACGTTATAACGTTATACCACACAACCTATTACGTTATAACGTCATCCCATATAACGTAATGCGTTATAACGTCTCCCCATATTACGTAATACGATATAACGTCACACCATATGACGTATTACGCTATAACGTCATACCGTATAACCTATTACGTTATATCGTCATCCCACATAACGTAATACGTTATAACATCATCCCATATAACGTAATACGTTATAACGTCATCCCATAAAACTCAATACGTTATAACGTCGTTCCACATAACGTAATACGTTATAGCGTCATCCCATATTACGTAATACGTTATAACGTCATCCCATATAATGCAATACGTTATAACGTCGTCCGACATAACGTAATACGTTATAGCGTCATCCCATATTACGTAATGCGTTATAACGTCATCCCATATAACGCAATACGTTATAACGTCGTCCGACATAACGTAATACGTTATAGCGTCATCCCATATTACGTAATGCGTTATAACGTCATCCCATATAACGTAATACGGTATAACGTCACACCATATAACGTAATTCGGTATAACGTCATACCATATAACCTAATACGTTATAACGTCATACCATATAACGTAATACGGTATAACGTCACACCATATAACGTAATTCGGTATAACGTCATCCCATATAACGTAATGCGTTATAACGTCATCGCATATAACGCAATACGTTATAACGTCGTCCGACATAACGTAATACGTTATAGCGTCATCCCATATTACGTAATACGTTATAACGTCATCCCATATAATGCAATACGTTATAACGTCGTCCGACATAACGTAATACGTTATAGCGTCATCCCATATTACGTAATGCGTTATAACGTCTTACCATATAACCTATTACGTTATAACGTCATACCATATAACGTAATACGTTATAACGTTATACCATATAACCTATTACGTTATAACGTCATCCCATATTACGTAATACGTTATAACGTCATCCCATATAACGTATACGTTATAACGTCATACCATATTACGTAATACGTTATAACGTCATCCCATATAACGAAATACGTTATAACGTTATCCCATATAACGTAATACGTTATAACGTCATCCCATATAACGTAATTCGGTATAACGTCATACCATATAACCTATTAAGTTATAACGTCATACCATATAACCTATTAAGTTATAACGTCATACCATATAACCTATCACGTTATAACGTCATCCCATATAACGTAATACGTTATAGCGTCATCCCATATAACGTAATACGCTATAACGTCATCCCATATAACGTATTACGTTATACCGTCATACCATATAAAATATTATGTTATAACGTCACACCATATAACGTAATACGTTATAATTTTATACCATATATCCTATTACGTTATAACGTCAGCCCATATAACGTAATATGTTATAATGTCATCCCATATTACGTAATACGTTATAACGTCATCCCATATAACGTAATACGGTATAACGTCATACCATATAACCTATTACGTTATAACGTCATCCCATATAACGTAATACGTTACAACGTCATCCCATATAACGTAATACGTTATAACGTCATCCCATATAACGTAATACGGTATTTCGTCATACCATATAACCTATTTACGTTATAACGTCATACCATATAACGTAATACGGTATAACGTCACACCATATAACCTATTACGTTATAACGTCATCCCGTATTACGTAATACGTTATAATGTCATCCCATATAGCGTAATACGTTATAACGTCATACCATATAACGCAATACGTTATAACGTCGTTCCATATAACGTAATACGTTATAACGTTATCCCATATAACGTAATACGTTATAACGTCATCCTATATAACGCAATACGTTATAACGTCGTCCCACATAACGTAGTACTTTATAACGTCATCCCATACTACCTAATGCGTTATAACGTCATTCCATGTAACGTAATACGGTATAACGTCATACCATATAACGTATTACGTTATAACGTCATACCATATAACCTATTACGTTATAACGTCATACCATAAAACGTAATACGTTATAACGTTATACCATATAACCTATTACGTTATAACGTCATCCCGTATTACGTAATACGTTATAACGTCATCCCATACAACGTAATACGTTATAACGTCATACCATATAACGCAATACGTTATAACGTCGTCCCATATTACGTAATACGTTATAACGTCATCCCATATAAGGTAATACGTTATATCGTCATCCCATATAACGCAATACGTTATATCGTCGTCCCACATAACGTAATACGTTATAACGTCATCCCATACTACGTAATGCGTTATAGCGTCATCCCATATAACGTAATACGGTATAACGTCATACCATATAACCTATTTACGTTATAACGTCATACCATATAACGTATTACGTTATAACGTCATACCATATAACCTATTACGTTATAACGTCATACCATAAAACGTAATACGTTATAACGTTATAACTTATAACCTATTACGTTATAACGTCATCCCATATAACGTAATACGGTATATCGTCATACCATATAACCTATTTACGTTATAACGTCATACCATATAACGTAATTCGGTATAACGTCATACCATATAACCTGTTTACGTTATAACGTCATACCATATAACGTATTACGTTATAACGTCATCCCATATAACGTAATACGTTATAACGTCATCCTATATAACGCAATACGTTATAACGTCGTCCCACATAACGTAGTACTTTATAACGTCATCCCATATTACGTAATGCGTTATAACGTCATCCCATATAACGTAATACGGTATAACGTCATACCATATAACGTAATACGGTATAACGTCATACCATATAACCTGTTTACGTTATAACGTCATACCATATAACGTATTACGTTATAACGTCATACCATATAACCTATTACGTTCTAACGTCATACCATATAACGTAATACGTTATAACGTTATACCATATAACCTATTACGTTATAACGTCATACCATATAACGTATTCCGTTATAACGTCATGCCATATAACGTAATACGTTATAGCGTCATACCATATAACGTAATGAGTTATAACGTCATCCCATATAACGTAATGCGTTATAACGCCATCCCATATAACGCAATACGTTATAACCTCGTCCCACATAACCTAATGCGTTTTAACGTCATCCCATACTACGTATTGCGTTATAACGTCATCCCATATAACGTAATACGGTATAACGTCATCCCATATAACGTAATGCGTTATAACGTCTACCCATATTACGTAATACGATATAACGTCACACCATATGACGTATTACGTTATAACGTCATACCGTATAACCTATTACGTTATAACGTCATACCATATAACGTAATTCGGTACAACGTCATACCACATAACCTATTTACGTTATAACGTCATACCATATAACGTATTACGTTATAACGGCATTCCATATAACGTAATACGTTATAACGTCATCCCATATAACGTAATGCGTTATAACGTCTACCCATATTACGTAATACGATATAACGACACACCATATGACGTATTACGTTATAACGTCGTACCGTATAACCTATTACGTTATAACGTCATACCATATAACCTATTACGTTATAACGCCATCCCATATAACGTAATGCGTTATAACGTCATCCCATATAACGTAATACGTTATAACGTCATCCCATATAACGCAATACGTTATAACGTCGTCCCACATAACGTAATACGTTATAACGTCATCCCATACTACGTAATGCGTTATAACGTCATCCCATATAACGTAATACGGTATAACGTCATACCATATAACCTATTTACGTTATAACGTCATACCATATAACGTATTACGTTATAACGTCATACCATATAACATATTACGTTATAACGTCATACCATATAACGTGATACGTTATAACGTTATACCACATAACCTATTACGTTATAACGTCATAACATTTAACGTATTACGTTATAACGTCATGCCATATAATGTAATGCGTTATAGCGTCATACCATATAACGTAATGCGTTATAACGTCGACCCATATTACGTAATACGATATAACGTCACACCATATAACCTATTACGTTATAACGTCATACCATATAACGTGATACGTTATAACGTTATACCACATAACCTATTACGTTATAACGTCATCCCATATAACGTAATGCGTTATAACGTCTACCCATATTACGTAATACGATATAACGTCACACCATATGACGTATTACGTTATAACGTCATACCGTATAACCTATTACGTTATATCGTCATCCCACATAACGTAATACGTTATAACATCATCCCATATAACGTAATACGTTATAACGTCATCCCATATAACTCAATACGTTATAACGTCGTTCCACATAACGTAATACGTTATAGCGTCATCCCATATTACGTAATACGTTATAACGTCATCCCATATAATGCAATACGTTATAACGTCGTCCGACATAACGTAATACGTTATAGCGTCATCCCATATTACGTAATGCGTTATAACGTCATCCCATATAACGCAATACGTTATAACGTCGTCCGACATAACGTAATACGTTATAGCGTCATCCCATATTACGTAATGCGTTATAACGTCATCCCATATAACGTAATACGGTATAACGTCACACCATATAACGTAATTCGGTATAACGTCATACCATATAACCTAATACGTTATAACGTCATACCATATAACGTAATACGGTATAACGTCACACCATATAACGTAATTCGGTATAACGTCATCCCATATAACGTAATAAGTTATAACGTCATCCCATATAACGCAATACGTTATAACGTCGTCCGACATAACGTAATACGTTATAGCGTCATCCCATATTACGTGATGCGTTATAACGTCATCCCATATAACGTAATACGGTATAACGTCACACCATATAACGTAATTCGGTATAACGTCATACCATATAACCTAATACGTTATAACGTCATACCATATAACGTAATACGGTATAACGTCACACCATATAACGTAATTCGGTATAACGTCATCCCATATAACGTAATACGTTATAACGTCATCCCATATAACGCAATACGTTATAACGTCGTCCGACATAACGTAATACGTTATAGCGTCATCCCATATTACGTAATACGTTATAACGTCATCCCATATAATGCAATACGTTATAACGACGTCCGACATAACGTAATACGTTATAGCGTCATCCCATATTACGTAATGCGTTATAACGTCATCCCATATAACGTAATACGGTATAACGTCGTCCCACATAACGAAATACGTTATAACGTCATCCCATGCTACGTAATGCGTTATAACGTCATCCCATATAACGTAATACGGTATAACGTCATACCATATAACCTATTTACGTTATGACGTCATACCATATAACGTATTACGTTATAACGTCATACCATATAACCTATTACGTTCTAACGTCATACCATATAACGTAATACGTTATAACGTTATACCATATAACCTATTACGTTATAACGTCATACCATATAACGTATTCCGTTATAACGTCATGCCATATAACGTAATGCGTTATAACGCCATCCCATATAACGCAATACGTTATAACGTCGTCCCACATAACGTAATACGTTATAACGTCATCCCATGCTACGTAATGCGTTATAACGTCATCCCATATAACGTAATACGGTATAACGTCATACCATATAACGAAATACGTTATAACGTCATCCCATATAACGTATTACGTTATAACGTCATACCATATAACCTATTACGTTCTAACGTCATACCATATAACGTAATACGTTATAACGTTATACCATATAACCTATTACGTTATAGCGTCATACCATATAACGTAATGCGTTATAACGTCATCCCATATAACGTAATGCGTTATAACGCCATCCCATATAACGCAATACGTTATAACCTCGTCCCACATAACCTAATGCGTTATAACGTCATCCCATACTACGTAATGCGTTATAACGTCATCCCATATAACGTAATACGGTATAACGTCACACCATATAACGTAATTCGGTATAACGTCATACCATATAATCTAATACGTTATAACGTCATATCATATAACGTATTACGTTATAACGCCATGCCATATAACGTAATACGTTATAGCGTCATACCATATAACCTAATACGTTATAACGGTATTCCATATTACGAAATGCGTTATAACGTCATCCCATATAACGAAATACGTTATAACGTCATCCCATATAACGTAATACGTTACAACGTCATCCCATATAACGTAATTCGGTATAACGTCATACCATATAACCCATTAAGTTATAACGTCATACCATATAACCTATTTACGTTATGACGTCATACCATATAACCTATTTACGTTATAACGTCATACCATATAACGTATTACGTTATAACGTCATGCCATATAACGTAATGCGTTATAGCGTCATACCATATAACGTAATGCGTTATAACGTCGACACATATTACGTAATACGATATAACGTCACACCATATAACCTATTACGTTATAACGTCATACCATATAACGTGATACGTTATAACGTTATACCACATAACCTATTACGTTATAACGTCATAACATTTAACGTATTACGTTATAACGTCATACCGTATAACCTATTACGTTATAACGTCATACCATATAACGTAATACGTTATAACGTCATCCCATATAACGTAATGCGTTATAACGTCTACCCATATTACGTAATACGATATAACGTCACACCATATGACGTATTACGTTATAACGTCATACCGTATAACCTATTACGTTATAACGTCATACCATATAACGTAATACGTTATAACGTTATACCATATAACCTATTACGTTATATTGTCATCCCACATAACGTAATACGTTATAACGTCATCCCATATAACGTAATACGTTATAACGTCATCCCATATAACTCAATACGTTATAACGTTGTTCCACATAATCTAATGCGTTATAACGCCATCCCATATTACGTAATGCGCTATAACGTCATCCCATATAACGTAATACGGTATAACGTCATACCATATAACCTATTTACGTTATGACGTCATACCATATAACGTATTACGTTATAACGTCTTACCATATAACCTACTACGTTATATTGTCATCCCACATAACGTAATACGTTATAACGTCATCCCATATTACGTAATACGTTATAACGTCATCCCAAACAACGTATACGTTATAACGTCATACCATATTACGTAATACGTTATAACGTCATCCCATATAACGAAATACGTTATAACGTTATCCCATATAACGTAATACGTTATAACGTCATCCCATATAACGTAATTCGGTATAACGTCATACCATATAACCTATTAAGTTATAACGTCATACCATATAACCTATTAAGTTATAACGTCATACCATATAACCTATCACGTTATAACGTCATCCCATATAACGTAATACGTTATAGCGTCATCCCATATAACGTAATACGCTGTAACGTCATCCCATATAACGTATTACGTTATACCGTCATACCATATAAAATATTATGTTATAACGTCACACCATATAACGTAATACGTTATAATTTTATACCATATATCCTATTACGTTATAACGTCAGCCCATATAACGTAATATGTTATAATGTCATAACATATTACGTAATACGTTATAACGTCATCCCATATAACGTAATACGGTATAACGTCATAGCATATAACCTATTACGTTATAACGTCATCCCATATAACGTAATACGTTACAACGTCATCCCATATAACGTAATACGTTATAACGTCATCCCATATAACGTAATACGGTATTTCGTCATACCATATAACCTATTTACGTTATAACGTCATACCATATAACGTAATACGGTATAACGTCACAACATATAACCTATTACGTTATAACGTCATCCCGTATTACGTAATACGTTATAATGTCATCCCATATAGCGTAATACGTTATAACGTCATACCATATAACGCAATACGTTATAACGTCGTTCCATATAACGTAATACGTTATAACGTCATCCCATATAACGTAATACGTTATAACGTCATCCCATATAACGCAATACGTTATAACGTCGTCCCACATAACGTAGTACGTTATAACGTCATCCCATACTACCTAATGCGTTATAACGTCATTCCATGTAACGTAATACGGTATAACGTCATACCATATAACCTATTACGTTATAACGTCATACCATATAACGTATTACGTTATAACGTCATACCATATAACCTATTACGTTATAACGTCATACCATATAACGTAATACGTTATAACGTTATACCATATAACCTATTACATTATAACGTCATCCCGTATTACGTAATACGTTATAACGTCATCCCTTATAACGTAATACGTTATAACGTCATACCATATAACGCAATACGTTATAACGTCGTCCCATATAACGTAATACGTTATAACGTCATCCCATATAACGTAATACGTTATGACGTCATCCCATATAACGCAATACGGTATAAGGTCATACCATATAACCTATTTACGTTATGACGTCATACCATATAACGTATTACGTTATAACGTCATACCGTATAACCTATTACGTTATAACGTCATACCATATAACGTAATACGTTATAACGTCATCCCATATAACGTAATGCGTTATAACGTCTACCCATATTACGTAATACGATATAACGTCACACCATATGACGTATTACGTTATAACGTCATACCGTATAACCTATTACGTTATAACGTCATACCATATAACGTAATACGTTATTACGTTATACCATATAACCTATTACGTTATATTGTCATCCCACATAACGTAATACGTTATAACGTCATCCCATATAACGTAATACGTTATAACGTCATCCCATATAACTCAATACGTTATAACGTCGTTCCACATAATCTAATGCGTTATAACGCCATCCCATATTACGTAATGCGCTATAACGTCATCCCATATAACGTAATACGGTATAACGTCATACCATATAACCTATTTACGTTATGACGTCATACCATATAACGTATTACGTTATAACGTCTTACCATATAACCTATTACGTTATAACGTCATACCATATAACGTAATACGTTATAACGTTATACCATATAACCTATTACGTTATAACGTCATCCCATATTACGTAATACGTTATAACGTCATCCCATATAACGTATACGTTATAACGTCATACCATATTACGTAATACGTTATAACGTCATCACATATAAGGAAATACGTTATAACGTTATCCCATATAACGTAATACGTTATAACGTCATCCCATATAACGTAATTCGGTATAACGTCATACCATATAACCTATTAAGTTATAACGTCATACCATATAACCTATTAAGTTATAACGTCATACCATATAACCTATCACGTTACAACGTCATCCATATAACGTAATACGTTATAGCGTCATCCCATATAACGTAATACGCTATAACGTCATCCCATATTACGTAATACGTTATAACGTCATCCCATATAAGGTAATACGTTATATCGTCATCCCATATAACGCAATACGTTATATCGTCGTCCCACATAACGTAGTACGTTATAACGTTATACCATATAACCTATTACGTTATAACGTCATCCCGTATTACGTAATACGTTATAACGTCATCCCATACAACGTAATACGTTATAACGTCATACCATATAACGCAATACGTTATAACGTCGTCCCATATTACGTAATACGTTATAACGTCATCCCATATAAGGTAATACGTTATATCGTCATCCCAGATAACGCAATACGTTATATCGTCGTCCCACATAACGTAATACGTTATAACGTCATCCCATACTACGTAATGCGTTATAGCGTCATCCCATATAACGTAATACGGTATAACGTCATACCATATAACCTATTTACGTTATAACGTCATACCATATAACGTATTACGTTATAACGTCATACCATATAACCTATTACGTTATAACGTCATACCATAAAACGTAATACGTTATAACGTTATACCTTATAACCTATTACGTTATAACGTCATCCCATATAACGTAATACGGTATATCGTCATACCATATAACCTATTTACGTTATAACGTCATACCATATAACGTAATTCGGTATAACGTCATACCATATAACCTGTTTACGTTATAACGTCATACCATATAACGTATTACGTTATAACGTCATCCCATATAACGTAATACGTTATAACGTCATCCTATATAACGCAATACGTTATAACGTCGTCCTACATAACGTAGTACTTTATAACGTCATCCCATATTACGTAATGCGTTATAACGTCATCCCATATAACGTAATACGGTATAACGTCATACCATATAACCTATTTACGTTATAACGTCATACTATATAACGTAATACGTTATAACGTTATACCATATAACCTATTACGTTATAACGTCATCCCACATAACGTAATACGTTATAACGTCATCCCATATAACGTAATACGTTATAACGTCATCCCATATAACGCAATACGTTATAACGTCGTCCCACATAACGTAATACGTTATAACGTCATCCCATATAACGTAGTACTTTATAACGTCATCCCATATTACGTAATGCGTTATAACGTCATCCCATACAACGTAATACGGTATAACGTCATACCATATAACCTATTTACGTTATAACGTCATACCATATAACGTAATACGTTATAACGTTATATCATATAACCTATTACGTTATAACGTCATCCCACATAACGTAATACGTTATAACGTCATCCCATATAACGTAATACGTTATAACGTCATCCCATATAACGTAATGCGTTATAACGTCATCCCATATAACGTAATACTGTATAACGTCATACCATATAACCTATTTACGTTATAACGTCACACCATATAACGTAATTCGGTATAACGTCATACCATATAACCTATTTACGTTATAACGTCATACCATATAACGTATTACGTTATAACGTCACGCCATATAACGTAATGCGTTATAACGTCGACCCATATAACGTAATACGTTATAACGTCCTCCCATATAACGTAATACGTTATAACGTCATCCCATATAACGCAATACGTTATAACGTCGTCCCACATAACCTAATGCGTTATAACGCCATCCCATATTACGCAATGCGTTATAACGTCATCCCATATAACGTAATACGGTATGACGTCATACCATATAACCTATTTACGTTAAGACGTCATACCATATAACGTATTACGTTATAACGTCATACCATATAACCTATTACGTTATAACGTCATCCCATATAACGTAATACGCTATAACGTCATCCCATATTACGTAATACGTTATAACGTCATCCCATATAAGGTAATACGTTATATCGTCATCCCATACAACGCAATACGTTATATCGTCGTCCCACATAACGTAATACGTTATAACGTTATACCATATACCCTATTACGTTATAACGTCATCCCGTATTACGTAATACGTTATAACGTCATCCCATACAACGTAATACGTTATAACGTCATACCATATAACGCAATACGTTATAACGTCGTCCCATATTACGTAATACGTTATAACGTCATCCCATATAAGGTAATACGTTATATCGTCATCCCATATAACGCAATACGTTATATCGTCGTCCCACATAACGTAATACGTTATAACGTCATCCCATACTACGTAATGCGTTATAGCGTCATCCCATATAACGTAATACGGTATAACGTCATACCATATAACCTATTTACGTTATATCGTCATACCATATAACGTATTACGTTATAACGTCATACCATATAACCTATTACGTTATAACGTCATACCATAAAACGTAATACGTTATAACGTTATACCTTATAACCTATTACGTTATAACGTCATCCCATATAACGTAATACGGTATATCGTCATACCATATAACCTATTTACGTTATAACGTCATACCATATAACGTAATTCGGTATAACGTCATACCATATAACC
Source organism: Bombus vancouverensis nearcticus (assembly GCF_051014615.1). Classification (NCBI taxonomy): domain Eukaryota; kingdom Metazoa; phylum Arthropoda; class Insecta; order Hymenoptera; family Apidae; genus Bombus; species Bombus vancouverensis. The sequence goes on from NC_134911.1 coordinate 4,581,307, forward strand.
TGTTTACGTTATAACGTCATACCATATAACGTATTACGTTATAACGTCATCCCATATAACGTAATACGTTATAACGTCATCCTATATAACGCAATACGTTATAACGTCGTCCCACATAACGTAGTACTTTATAACGTCATCCCATATTACGTAATGCGTTATAACGTCATCCCATATAACGTAATACGGTATAACGTCATACCATATGACCTATTTACGTTATAACGTCATACCATATAACGTAATACGTTATAACGTTATACCATATAACCTATTACGTTATAACGTCATCCCACATAACGTAATACGTTATAACGTCATCCCATATAACGTAATACGTTATAACGTCATCCCATATAACGCAATACGTTATAACGTCGTCCCACATAACGTAGTACGTTATAACGTTATACCATATAACCTATTACGTTATAACGTCATACCATATAACCTATTAAGTTATAACGTCATACCATATAACCTATCACGTTACAACGTCATCCATATAACGTAATACGTTATAGCGTCATCCCATATAACGTAATACGCTATAACGTCATCCCATATTACGTAATACGTTATAACGTCATCCCATATAAGGTAATACGTTATATCGTCATCCCATATAACGCAATACGTTATATCGTCGTCCCACATAACGTAGTACGTTATAACGTTATACCATATAACCTATTACGTTATAACGTCATCCCGTATTACGTAATACGTTATAACGTCATCCCATACAACGTAATACGTTATAACGTCATACCATATAACGCAATACGTTATAACGTCGTCCCATATTACGTAATACGTTATAACGTCATCCCATATAAGGTAATACGTTATATCGTCATCCCAGATAACGCAATACGTTATATCGTCGTCCCACATAACGTAATACGTTATAACGTCATCCCATACTACGTAATGCGTTATAGCGTCATCCCATATAACGTAATACGGTATAACGTCATACCATATAACCTATTTACGTTATAACGTCATACCATATAACGTATTACGTTATAACGTCATACCATATAACCTATTACGTTATAACGTCATACCATAAAACGTAATACGTTATAACGTTATACCTTATAACCTATTACGTTATAACGTCATCCCATATAACGTAATACGGTATATCGTCATACCATATAACCTATTTACGTTATAACGTCATACCATATAACGTAATTCGGTATAACGTCATACCATATAACCTGTTTACGTTATAACGTCATACCATATAACGTATTACGTTATAACGTCATCCCATATAACGTAATACGTTATAACGTCATCCTATATAACGCAATACGTTATAACGTCGTCCTACATAACGTAGTACTTTATAACGTCATCCCATATTACGTAATGCGTTATAACGTCATCCCATATAACGTAATACGGTATAACGTCATACCATATAACCTATTTACGTTATAACGTCATACTATATAACGTAATACGTTATAACGTTATACCATATAACCTATTACGTTATAACGTCATCCCACATAACGTAATACGTTATAACGTCATCCCATATAACGTAATACGTTATAACGTCATCCCATATAACGCAATACGTTATAACGTCGTCCCACATAACGTAATACGTTATAACGTCATCCCATATAACGTAGTACTTTATAACGTCATCCCATATTACGTAATGCGTTATAACGTCATCCCATACAACGTAATACGGTATAACGTCATACCATATAACCTATTTACGTTATAACGTCATACCATATAACGTAATACGTTATAACGTTATATCATATAACCTATTACGTTATAACGTCATCCCACATAACGTAATACGTTATAACGTCATCCCATATAACGTAATACGTTATAACGTCATCCCATATAACGTAATGCGTTATAACGTCATCCCATATAACGTAATACTGTATAACGTCATACCATATAACCTATTTACGTTATAACGTCACACCATATAACGTAATTCGGTATAACGTCATACCATATAACCTATTTACGTTATAACGTCATACCATATAACGTATTACGTTATAACGTCACGCCATATAACGTAATGCGTTATAACGTCGACCCATATAACGTAATACGTTATAACGTCCTCCCATATAACGTAATACGTTATAACGTCATCCCATATAACGCAATACGTTATAACGTCGTCCCACATAACCTAATGCGTTATAACGCCATCCCATATTACGCAATGCGTTATAACGTCATCCCATATAACGTAATACGGTATGACGTCATACCATATAACCTATTTACGTTAAGACGTCATACCATATAACGTATTACGTTATAACGTCATACCATATAACCTATTACGTTATAACGTCATCCCATATAACGTAATACGCTATAACGTCATCCCATATTACGTAATACGTTATAACGTCATCCCATATAAGGTAATACGTTATATCGTCATCCCATACAACGCAATACGTTATATCGTCGTCCCACATAACGTAATACGTTATAACGTTATACCATATACCCTATTACGTTATAACGTCATCCCGTATTACGTAATACGTTATAACGTCATCCCATACAACGTAATACGTTATAACGTCATACCATATAACGCAATACGTTATAACGTCGTCCCATATTACGTAATACGTTATAACGTCATCCCATATAAGGTAATACGTTATATCGTCATCCCATATAACGCAATACGTTATATCGTCGTCCCACATAACGTAATACGTTATAACGTCATCCCATACTACGTAATGCGTTATAGCGTCATCCCATATAACGTAATACGGTATAACGTCATACCATATAACCTATTTACGTTATATCGTCATACCATATAACGTATTACGTTATAACGTCATACCATATAACCTATTACGTTATAACGTCATACCATAAAACGTAATACGTTATAACGTTATACCTTATAACCTATTACGTTATAACGTCATCCCATATAACGTAATACGGTATATCGTCATACCATATAACCTATTTACGTTATAACGTCATACCATATAACGTAATTCGGTATAACGTCATACCATATAACCTGTTTACGTTATAACGTCATACCATATAACGTATTACGTTATAACGTCATCCCATATAACGTAATACGTTATAACGTCATCCTATATAACGCAATACGTTATAACGTCGTCCCACATAACGTAGTACTTTATAACGTCATCCCATATTACGTAATGCGTTATAACGTCATCCCATATAACGTAATACGGTATAACGTCATACCATATGACCTATTTACGTTATAACGTCATACCATATAACGTAATACGTTATAACGTTATACCATATAACCTATTACGTTATAACGTCATCCCACATAACGTAATACGTTATAACGTCATCCCATATAACGTAATACGTTATAACGTCATCCCATATAACGCAATACGTTATAACGTCGTCCCACATAACGTAATACGTTATAACGTCATCCCATATAACGTAGTACTTTATAACGTCATCCCATATTACGTAATGCGTTATAACGTCATCCCATATAACGTAATACGGTATAACGTCATACCATATAACCTATTTACGTTATAACGTCATACCATATAACGTAATACGTTATAACGTTATATCATATAACCTATTACGTTATAACGTCATCCCACATAACGTAATACGTTATAACGTCATCCCATATAACGTAATACGTTATAACGTCATCCCATATAACGCAATACGTTATAACGTCATACCATATAACGCAATACGTTATAACGTCGTCCGACATAACGTAATACGTTATAGCGTCATCCCATATTACGTAATGCGTTATAACGTCATCCCATATAACGTAATACGGTATAACGTCACACCATATAACGTAATTCGGTATAACGTCATCCCATATAACGTAATACGTTATAACGTCATACCATATAACGTAATGCGGTATAACGTCATCCCATATAACGTAATACGTTATAACGTCATCCCATATAACGCAATACGTTATAACGTCGTCCGACATAACGTAATACGTTATAGCGTCATCCCATATTACGTAATACGTTATAACGTCATCCCATATAATGCAATACGTTATAACGTCGTCCGACATAACGTAATATGTTATAGCGTCATCCCATATTACGTAATGCGTTATAACGTCATCCCATATAACGTAATACGTTACAACGTCATCCCATATAACGTAATTCGGTATAACGTAATACCATATAACCCATTAAGTTATAACGTCATACCATATAACCTATTACGTTATAACGCCATCCCATATAACGTAATGCGTTATAACGTCATCCCATATAACGTAATACGTTATAACGTCATCCCATATTACGAAATGCGTTATAACGTCGTCCCACATAACGTTATACGTTATAACGTCATCCCATACTACGTAATGCGTTATAACGTCATCCCATATAACGTAATACGGTATAACGTCATACCATATAACCTGTTTACGTTATAACGTCATACCATATAACGTATTACGTTATAACGTCATACCATATAACCTATTACGTTCTAACGTCATACCATATAACGTAATACGTTATAACGTTATACCATATAACCTATTACGTTATAACGTCATACCATATAACGTAATGAGATATAACGTCATCCCATATAACGTAATGCGTTATAACGCCATCCCATATAACGCAATACGTTATAACCTCGTCCCACATAACCTAATGCGTTTTAACGTCATCCCATACTACGTATTGCGTTATAACGTCATCCCATATAACGTAATACGGTATAACGTCATCCCATATAACGTAATGCGTTATAACGTCTACCCATATTACGTAATACGATATAACGTCACACCATATGACGTATTACGTTATAACGTCATACCGTATAACCTGTTACGTTATAACGTCATACCATATAACGTAATTCGGTACAACGTCATACCACATAACCTATTTACGTTATAACGTCATACCATATAACGTATTACGTTATAACGGCATTCCATATAACGTAATACGTTATAACGTCATCCCATATAACGTAATGCGTTATAACGTCTACCCATATTACGTAATACGATATAACGACACACCATATGACGTATTACGTTATAACGTCGTACCGTATAACCTATTACGTTATAACGTCATACCATATAACCTATTACGTTATAACGCCATCCCATATAACGTAATACGTTATAACGTCATCCCATATAACGTAATACGTTATAACGTCATCCCATATAGCGCAATACGTTATAACGTCGTCCCACATAACGTAATACGTTATAACGTCATCCCATACTACGTAATGGGTTATAACGTCATCCCATATAACGTAATACGGTATAACGTCATACCATATAACCTATTTACGTTATAACGTCATACCATATAACGTATTACGTTATAACGTCATACCATATAACATATTACGTTATAACGTCATACCATATAACGTGATACGTTATAACGTTATACCACATAACCTATTACGTTATAACGTCATAACATTTAACGTATTACGTTATAACGTCATGCCATATAATGTAATGCGTTATAGCGTCATACCATATAACGTAATGCGTTATAACGTCGACCCATATTACGTAATACGATATAACGTCACACCATATAACCTATTACGTTATAACGTCATACCATATAACGTGATACGTTATAACGTTATACCACATAACCTATTACGTTATAACGTCATCCCATATAACGTAATGCGTTATAACGTCTACCCATATTACGTAATACGATATAACGTCACACCATATGACGTATTACGTTATAACGTCATACTGTATAACCTATTACGTTATATCGTCATCCCACATAACGTAATACGTTATAACATCATCCCATATAACGTAATACGTTATAACGTCATCCCATATAACTCAATACGTTATAACGTCGTTCCACATAACGTAATACGGTATAACGTCACACCATATAACGTAATTCGGTATAACGTCATACCATATAACCTAATACGTTATAACGTCATACCATATAACGTAATACGGTATAACGTCACACCATATAACGTAATTCGGTATAACGTCATCCCATATAACGTAATGCGTTATAACGCCATCCCATATAACGCAATACGTTATAACCTCGTCCCACATAACCTAATGCGTTATGACGTCATCCCATACTACGTAATGCGTTATAACGTCATCCCATATAACGTAATACGGTATAACGTCACACCATATAACGTAATTCGGTATAACGTCATACCATATAATCTAATACGTTATAACGTCATATCATATAACGTATTACGTTATAACGCCATGCCATATAACGTAATACGTTATAGCGTCATACCATATAACCTAATACGTTATAACGGTATTCCATATTACGAAATGCGTTATAACGTCATCCCATATAACGAAATACGTTATAACGTCATCCCATATAACGTAATACGTTACAACGTCATCCCATATAACGTAATTCGGTATAACGTCATACCATATAACCCATTAAGTTATAACGTCATACCATATAACCTATTACGTTATAACGCCATCCCATATAACGTAATATGTTATAGCGTCATCCCATACAACGTAATACGTTATAACGTCATCCCATATAACGCAATACGTTATAACGTCGTCCCACATAACGTAATACGTTATAACGTCATCCCATGCTACGTAATGCGTTATAACGTCATCCCATATAACGTAATACGGTATAACGTCATACCATATAACCTATTTACGTTATGACGTCATACCATATAACGTATTACGTTATAACGTCATCCCATACAACGTAATACGTTATAACGTCATCCCATATAACGTAATACGTTATAACGTTATACCATATAACCTATTACGTTATAGCGTCATACCATATAACGTAATGCGTTATAACGTCATCCCATATAACGTAATGCGTTATAACGCCATCCCATATAACGCAATACGTTATAACCTCGTCCCACATAACCTAATGCGTTATAACGTCATCCCATACTACGTATTGCGTTATAACGTCATACCGTATAACCTATTACGTTATAACGTCATACCATATAACGTAATTCGGTACAACGTCATACCACATAACCTATTTACGTTATAACGTCATACCATATAACGTATTACGTTATAACGGCATTCCATATAACGTAATACGTTATAACGTCATCCCATATAACGTAATGCGTTATAACGTCTACCCATATTACGTAATACGATATAACGTCACACCATATGACGTGTTACGTTATAACGTCATACCGTATAACCTATTACGTTATAACGTCATACCATATAACCTATTACGTTATAACGCCATCCCATATAACGTAATACGTTATAACGTCATCCCATATAACGTAATACGTTATAACGTCATCCCATATAACGCAATACGTTATAACGTCGTCCCACATAACGTAATACGTTACAACGTCATCCCATACTACGTAATGCGTTATAACGTCATCCCATATAACGCAATACGGTATAACGTCATACCATATAACCTATTTACGCTATAACGTCATACCATATAACGTATTACGTTATAACGTCATGCCATATAACGTAATGCGTTATAGCGTCATACCATATAACGTAATGCGTTATAACGTCGACCCATATTACGTAATACGATATAACGTCACACCATATAACCTATTACGTTATAACGTCATACCATATAACGTGATACGTTATAACGTTATACCACATAACCTATTACGTTATAACGTCATAACATTTAACGTATTACGTTATAACGTCATACCGTGTAACCTATTACGTTATAACGTCATACCATATAACGTAATACGTTATAACGTCATCCCATATAACGTAATGCGTTATAACGTCTACCCATATTACGTAATACGATATAACGTCACACCATATGACGTATTACGTTATAACGTCATACCGTATAACCTATTACGTTATAACGTCATACCATATAACGTAATACGTTATAACGTTATACCATATAACCTATTACGTTATATTGTCATCCCACATAACGTAATACGTTATAACGTCATCCCATATAACGTAATACGTTATAACGTCATCCCATATAACTCAATACGTTATAACGTCGTTCCACATAATCTAATGCGTTATAACGCCATCCCATATTACGTAATGCGCTATAACGTCATCCCATATAACGTAATACGGTATAACGTCATACCATATAACCTATTTACGTTATGACGTCATACCATATAACGTATTACGTTATAACGTCTTACCATATAACCTATTACGTTATATTGTCATCCCACATAACGTAATACGTTATAACGTCATCCCATATTACGAAATGCGTTATAACGTCGTCCCACATAACGTTATACGTTATAACGTCATCCCATACTACGTAATGCGTTATAACGTCATCCCATATAACGTAATACGGTATAACGTCATACCATATAACCTGTTTACGTTATAACGTCATACCATATAACGTATTACGTTATAACGTCATACCATATAACCTATTACGTTCTAACGTCATACCATATAACGTAATACGTTATAACGTTATACCATATAACCTATTACGTTATAACGTCATACCATATAACGTATTCCGTTATAACGTCATGCCATATAACGTAATACGTTATAGCGTCATACCATATAACGTAATGAGATATAACGTCATCCCATATAACGTAATGCGTTATAACGCCATCCCATATAACGCAATACGTTATAACCTCGTCCCACATAACCTAATGCGTTTTAACGTCATCCCATACTACGTATTGCGTTATAACGTCATCCCATATAACGTAATACGGTATAACGTCATCCCATATAACGTAATGCGTTATAACGTCTACCCATATTACGTAATACGATATAACGTCACACCATATGACGTATTACGTTATAACGTCATACCGTATAACCTATTACGTTATAACGTCATACCATATAACGTAATTCGGTACAACGTCATACCACATAACCTATTTACGTTATAACGTCATACCATATAACGTATTACGTTATAACGGCATTCCATATAACGTAATACGTTATAACGTCATCCCATATAACGTAACGCGTTATAACGTCTACCCATATTACGTAATACGATATAACGACACACCATATGACGTATTACGTTATAACGTCGTACCGTATAACCTATTACGTTATAACGTCATACCATATAACCTATTACGTTATAACGCCATCCCATATAACGTAATACGTTATAACGTCATCCCATATAACGTAATACGTTATAACGTCATCCCATATAGCGCAATACGTTATAACGTCGTCCCACATAACGTAATACGTTATAACGTCATCCCATACTACGTAATGGGTTATAACGTCATCCCATATAACGTAATACGGTATAACGTCATACCATATAACCTATTTACGTTATAACGTCATACCATATAACGTATTACGTTATAACGTCATACCATATAACATATTACGTTATAACGTCATACCATATAACGTGATACGTTATAACGTTATACCACATAACCTATTACGTTATAACGTCATAACATTTAACGTATTACGTTATAACGTCATGCCATATAATGTAATGCGTTATAGCGTCATACCATATAACGTAATGCGTTATAACGTCGACCCATATTACGTAATACGATATAACGTCACACCATATAACCTATTACGTTATAACGTCATACCATATAACGTGATACGTTATAACGTTATACCACATAACCTATTACGTTATAACGTCATCCCATATAACGTAATGCGTTATAACGTCTACCCATATTACGTAATACGATATAACGTCACACCATATGACGTATTACGTTATAACGTCATACCGTATAACCTATTACGTTATATCGTCATCCCACATAACGTAATACGTTATAACATCATCCCATATAACGTAATACGTTATAACGTCATCCCATATAACGCAATACGTTATAACGTCGTCCCACATAACGTAATACGTTATAACGTCATCCCATGCTACGTAATGCGTTATAACGTCATCCCATATAACGTAATACGGTATAACGTCATACCATATAACCTATTTACGTTATGACGTCATACCATATAACGTATTACGTTATAACGTCATCCCATATAACGCAATACGTTATAACGTCGTCCCATATAACGTAATACGTTATAGCGTCATCCCATATTACGTAATACGTTATAACGTCATCCCATATAATGCAATACGTTATAACGTCGTCCGACATAACGTAATACGTTATAGCGTCATCCCATATTACGTAATGCGTTATAACGTCATCCCATATAACGCAATACGTTATAACGTCGTCCGACATAACGTAATACGTTATAGCGTCATCCCATATTACGTAATGCGTTATAACGTCATCCCATATAACGTAATACGGTATAACGTCACACCATATAACGTAATTCGGTATAACGTCATACCATATAACCTAATACGTTATAACGTCATACCATATAACGTAATACGGTATAACGTCACACCATATAACGTAATTCAGTATAACGTCATCCCATATAACGTAATGCGTTATAACGCCATCCCATATAACGCAATACGTTATAACCTCGTCCCACATAACCTAATGCGTTATGACGTCATCCCATACTACGTAATGCGTTATAACGTCATCCCATATAACGTAATACGGTATAACGTCACACCATATAACGTAATTCGGTATAACGTCATACCATATAATCTAATACGTTATAACGTCATATCATATAACGTATTACGTTATAACGCCATGCCATATAACGTAATACGTTATAGCGTCATACCATATAACCTAATACGTTATAACGGTATTCCATATTACGAAATGCGTTATAACGTCATCCCATATAACGAAATACGTTATAACGTCATCCCATATAACGTAATACGTTACAACGTCATCCCATATAACGTAATTCGGTATAACGTCATACCATATAACCCATTAAGTTATAACGTCATACCATATAACCTATTACGTTATAACGCCATCCCATATAACGTAATATGTTATAGCGTCATCCCATACAACGTAATACGTTATAACGTCATCCCATATAACGCAATACGTTATAACGTCGTCCCACATAACGTAATACGTTATAACGTCATCCCATGCTACGTAATGCGTTATAACGTCATCCCATATAACGTAATACGGTATAACGTCATACCATATAACCTATTTACGTTATGACGTCATACCATATAACGTATTACGTTATAACGTCATCCCATACAACGTAATACGTTATAACGTCATCCCATATAACGTAATACGTTATAACGTTATACCATATAACCTATTACGTTATAGCGTCATACCATATAACGTAATGCGTTATAACGTCATCCCATATAACGTAATGCGTTATAACGCCATCCCATATAACGCAATACGTTATAACCTCGTCCCACATAACCTAATGCGTTATAACGTCATCCCATACTACGTATTGCGTTATAACGTCATACCGTATAGCCTATTACGTTATAACGTCATACCATATAACGTAATTCGGTACAACGTCATACCACATAACCTATTTACGTTATAACGTCATACCATATAACGTATTACGTTATAACGGCATTCCATATAACGTAATACGTTATAACGTCATCCCATATAACGTAATGCGTTATAACGTCTACCCATATTACGTAATACGATATAACGTCACACCATATGACGTGTTACGTTATAACGTCATACCGTATAACCTATTACGTTATAACGTCATACCATATAACCTATTACGTTATAACGCCATCCCATATAACGTAATACGTTATAACGTCATCCCATATAACGTAATACGTTATAACGTCATCCCATATAACGCAATACGTTATAACGTCGTCCCACATAACGTAATACGTTACAACGTCATCCCATACTACGTAATGCGTTATAACGTCATCCCATATAACGCAATACGGTATAACGTCATACCATATAACCTATTTACGTTATAACGTCATACCATATAACGTATTACGTTATAACGTCATGCCATATAACGTAATGCGTTATAGCGTCATACCATATAACGTAATGCGTTATAACGTCGACCCATATTACGTAATACGATATAACGTCACACCATATAACCTATTACGTTATAACGTCATACCATATAACGTGATACGTTATAACGTTATACCACATAACCTATTACGTTATAACGTCATAACATTTAACGTATTACGTTATAACGTCATACCGTATAACCTATTACGTTATAACGTCATACCATATAACGTAATACGTTATAACGTCATCCCATATAACGTAATGCGTTATAACGTCTACCCATATTACGTAATACGATATAACGTCACACCATATGACGTATTACGTTATAACGTCATACCGTATAACCTATTACGTTATAACGTCATACCATATAACGTAATACGTTATAACGTTATACCATATAACCTATTACGTTATATTGTCATCCCACATAACGTAATACGTTATAACGTCATCCCATATAACGTAATACGTTATAACGTCATCCCATATAACTCAATACGTTATAACGTCGTTCCACATAATCTAATGCGTTATAACGCCATCCCATATTACGTAATGCGCTATAACGTCATCCCATATAACGTAATACGGTATAACGTCATACCATATAACCTATTTACGTTATGACGTCATACCATATAACGTATTACGTTATAACGTCTTACCATATAACCTATTACGTTATATTGTCATCCCACATAACGTAATACGTTATAACGTCATCCCATATTACGTAATACGTTATAACGTCATCCCAAACAACGTATATGTTATAACGTCATACCATATTACGTAATACGTTATAACGTCATCCCATATAACGAAATACGTTATAACGTTATCCCATATAACGTAATACGTTATAACGTCATCCCATATAACGTAATTCGGTATAACGTCATACCATATAACCTATTAAGTTATAACGTCATACCATATAACCTATTAAGTTATAACGTCATACCATATAACCTATCACGTTATAACGTCATCCCATATAACGTAATACGTTATAGCGTCATCCCATATAACGTAATACGCTATAACGTCATCCCATATAACGTATTACGTTATACCGTCATACCATATAAAATATTATGTTATAACGTCACACCATATAACGTAATACGTTATAATTTTATACCATATATCCTATTACGTTATAACGTCAGCCCATATAACGTAATATGTTATAATGTCATCCCATATTACGTAATACGTTATAACGTCATCCCATATAACGTAATACGGTATAACGTCATACCATATAACCTATTACGTTATAACGTCATCCCATATAACGTAATACGTTACAACGTCATCCCATATAACGTAATACGTTATAACGTCATCCCATATAACGTAATACGGTATTTCGTCATACCATATAACCTATTTACGTTATAACGTCATACCATATAACTCAATACGTTATAACGTCGTTCCACATAATCTAATGCGTTATAACGCCATCCCATATTACGTAATGCGTTATAACGTCATCCCATATAACGTAATACGGTAGAACGTCATACCATATAACCTATTTACGTTATGACCTCATACCATATAACGTATTACGTTATAACGTCATACCATATAACCTATTACGTTATAACGTCATACCATATAACGTAATACGTTATAACGTCACACCATATAACCTATTACGTTATAACGTCATCCCGTATTACGTAATACGTTATAATGTCATCCCATATAGCGTAATACGTTATAACGTCATACCATATAACGCAATACGTTATAACGTCGTTCCATATAACGTAATACGTTATAACGTCATCCCATATAACGTAATACGTTATAACGTCATCCCATATAACGCAATACGTAATAACGTCGTCCCACATAACGTAGTACGTTATAACGTCATCCCATACTACCTAATGCGTTATAACGTCATTCCATGTAACGTAATACGGTATAACGTCATACCATATAACCTATTACGTTATAACGTCATACCATATAACGTATTACGTTATAACGTCATACCATATAACCTATTACGTTATAACGTCATACCATATAACGTAATACGTTATAACGTTATACCATATAACCTATTACATTATAACGTCATCCCGTATTACGTAATACGTTATAACGTCATCCCTTATAACGTAATACGTTATAACGTCATACCATATAACGCAATAGGTTATAACGTCGTCCCATATAACGTAATACGTTATAACGTCATCCCATATAACGTAATACGTTATGACGTCATCCCATATAACGCAATACGGTATAACGTCATACCATATAACCTATTTACGTTATGACGTCATACCATATAACGTATTACGTTATAACGTCATACCGTATAACCTATTACGTTATAACGTCATACCATATAACGTAATACGTTATAACGTCATCCCATATAACGTAATGCGTTATAACGTCTACCCATATTACGTAATACGATATAACGTCACACCATATGACGTATTACGTTATAACGTCATACCGTATAACCTATTACGTTATAACGTCATACCATATAACGTAATACGTTATAACGTTATACCATATAACCTATTACGTTATATTGTCATCCCACATAACGTAATACGTTATAACGTCATCCCATATAACGTAATACGTTATAACGTCATCCCATATAACTCAAAACGTTATAACGTCGTTCCACATAATCTAATGCGTTATAACGCCATCCCATATTACGTAATGCGCTATAACGTCATCCCATATAACGTAATACGGTATAACGTCATACCATATAACCTATTTACGTTATGACGTCATACCATATAACGTATTACGTTATAACGTCTTACCATATAACCTATTACGTTATAACGTCATACCATATAACGTAATACGTTATAACGTTATACCATATAACCTATTACGTTATAACGTCATCCCATATTACGTAATACGTTAGAACGTCATCCCATATAACGTATACGTTATAACGTCATACCATATTACGTAATACGTTATAACGTCATCACATATAACGAAATACGTTATAACGTTATCCCATATAACGTAATACGTTATAACGTCATCCCATATAACGTAATTCGGTATAACGTCATACCATATAACCTATTAAGTTATAACGTCATACCATATAACCTATTAAGTTATAACGTCATACCATATAACCTATCACGTTATAACGTCATCCCATATAACGTAATACGTTATAGCGTCATCCCATATAACGTAATACGCTATAACGTCATCCCATATAACGTAATACGGTATTTCGTCATACCATATAACCTATTTACGTTATAACGTCATACCATATAACGTAATACGGTATAACGTCATACCATGTAACTTATTACGTTATAACGTCATACCATATAACGTAATACGTTATAACGCCATACCATATAACCTATTACGTTATAACGTCATCCCATATAACGCAATACGTTATAACGTCGTCCCACATAACGTAGTACGTTATAACGTCATCCCATACTACGTAATACGTTATAGCGTCATCCCATATAACGCAATACGTTATAACGTCGTCCCACATAACGTAGTACGTTATAAGGTCATCCCATACTACCTAATGCGTTATAACGTCATTCCATGTAACGTAATACGGTATAACGTCATACCATATAACCTATTACGTTATAACGTCATACCATATAACGTATTACGTTATAACGTCATACCATATAACCTATTACGTTACAACGTCATACCATATAACGTAATACGTTATAACGTTATACCATATAACCTATTACATTATAACGTCATCCCGTATTACGTAATACGTTATAACGTCATCCCTTATAACGTAATACGTTATAACGTCATACCATATAACGCAATACGTTATAACGTCGTCCCATATAACTTAATACGTTATAACGTCATCCCATATAACGTAATACGTTATGACGTCATCCCATATAACGCAATACGGTATAACGTCATACCATATAACCTATTTACGTTATGACGTCATACCATATAACGTATTACGTTATAACGTCATACCGTATAACCTATTACGTTATAACGTCATACCATATAACGTAATACGTTATATCGTCATCCCATATAACGTAATGCGTTATATCGTCTACCCATATTACGTAATACGATATAACGTCACACCATATGACGTATTACGTTATAACGTCATACCGTATAACCTATTACGTTATAACGTCATACCATATAACGTAATACGTTATAACGTTATACCATATAACCTATTACGTTATATTGTCATCCCACATAACGTAATACGTTATAACGTCATCCCATATAACGTAATACGTTATA
Organism: Bombus vancouverensis nearcticus; assembly: GCF_051014615.1. Classification (NCBI taxonomy): domain Eukaryota; kingdom Metazoa; phylum Arthropoda; class Insecta; order Hymenoptera; family Apidae; genus Bombus; species Bombus vancouverensis. Next base: position 4,597,732 of record NC_134911.1, read on the forward strand.
ACGTCATCCCATATAACTCAATACGTTATAACGTCGTTCCACATAATCTAATGCGTTATAACGCCATCCCATATTACGTAATGCGTTATAACGTCATCCCATATAACGTAATACGGTATAACGTCATACCATATAACCTATTTACGTTATGACGTCATACCATATAACGTATTACGTTATAACGTCATACCATATAACCTATTACGTTATAACGTCATACCATATAACGTAATACGTTATAACGTTATACCATATAACCTATTACGTTATATCGTCATCCCATATTACGTAATACGTTATAACGTCATCCCATATAACGTATACGTTATAACGTCATACCATATTACGTAATACGTTATAACGTCATCCCATATAACGAAATACGTTATAACGTTATCCCATATAACGTAATACGTTATAACGTCATCCCATATAACGTAATTCGGTATAACGTCATACCATATAAAATATTATGTTATAACGTCACACCATATAACGTAATACGTTATAATTTTATACCATATATCCTATTACGTTATAACGTCAGCCCATATAACGTAATATGTTATAATGTCATCCCATATTACGTAATACGTTATAACGTCATCCCATATAACGTAATACGGTATAACGTCATACCGTATAACCTATTACGTTATAACGTCATCCCATATAACGTAATACGTTACAACGTCATCCCATATAACGTAATACGTTATAACGTCATCCCATATAACGTAATACGGTATTTCGTCATACCATATAACCTATTTACGTTATAACGTCATACCATATAACGTAATACGGTATAACGTCATACCATGTAACTTATTACGTTATAACGTCATACCATATAACGTAATACGTTATAACGTCATACCATATAACCTATTACGTTATAACGTCATCCCATATAACGCAATACGTTATAACGTCGTCCCACATAACGTAGTACGTTATAACGTCATCCCATACTACGTAATGCGTTATAACGTCATTCCATGTAACGTAATACGGTATAACGTCATACCATATAACCTATTACGTTATAACGTCATACCATATAACGCATTACGCTATAACGTCATACCATATAACGTAATACGTTATAACGTTATACCATATAACCTATTACATTATAACGTCATCCCGTATTACGTAATACGTTATAACGTCATCCCTTATAACGTAATACTTTATAACGTCATACCATATAACGCAATACGTTATAACGTCGTCCCATATAACGTAATACGTTATAACGTCATCCCATATAACGTAATACGTTATGACGTCACACCATATGACGTATTACGTTATAACGTCATACCGTATAACCTATTACGTTATAACGTCATACCATATAACGTAATACGTTATAACGTTATACCATATAACCTATTACGTTATATTGTCATCCCACATAACGTAATACGTTATAACGTCATCCCATATAACGTAATACGTTATAACGTCATCCCATATAACTCAATACGTTATAACGTCGTTCCACATAATCTAATGCGTTATAACGCCATCCCATATTACGTAATGCGTTATAACGTCATCCCATATAACGTAATACGGTATAACGTCATACCATATAACCTATTTACGTTATGACGTCATACCATATAACGTATTACGTTATAACGTCATACCATATAACCTATTACGTTATAACGTCATCCCATATTACGTAATACGTTAGAACGTCATCCCATATAACGTATACGTTATAACGTCATACCATATTACGTAATACGTTATAACGTCATCACATATAACGAAATACGTTATAACGTTATCCCATATAACGTAATACGTTATAACGTCATCCCATATAACGTAATTCGGTATAACGTCATACCATATAACCTATTAAGTTATAACGTCATACCATATAACCTATTAAGTTATAACGTCATACCATATAACCTATCACGTTATAACGTCATCCCATATAACGTAATACGTTATAGCGTCATCCCATATAACGTAATACGCTATAACGTCATCCCATATAACGTAATACGGTATTTCGTCATACCATATAACCTATTTACGTTATAACGTCATACCATATAACGTAATACGGTATAACGTCATACCATGTAACTTATTACGTTATAACGTCATACCATATAACGTAATACGTTATAACGCCATACCATATAACCTATTACGTTATAACGTCATCCCATATAACGCAATACGTTATAACGTCGTCCCACATAACGTAGTACGTTATAACGTCATCCCATACTACGTAATACGTTATAGCGTCATCCCATATAACGCAATACGTTATAACGTCGTCCCACATAACGTAGTACGTTATAAGGTCACCCCATACTACCTAATGCGTTATAACGTCATTCCATGTAACGTAATACGGTATAACGTCATACCATATAACCTATTACGTTATAACGTCATACCATATAACGTATTACGTTATAACGTCATACCATATAACCTATTACGTTACAACGTCATACCATATAACGTAATACGTTATAACGTTATACCATATAACCTATTACATTATAACGTCATCCCGTATTACGTAATACGTTATAACGTCATCCCTTATAACGTAATACGTTATAACGTCATACCATATAACGTAATTCGGTATAACGTCATACCATATAAAATATTATGTTATAACGTCACACCATATAACGTAATACGTTATAATTTTATACCATATATCCTATTACGTTATAACGTCAGCCCATATAACGTAATATGTTATAATGTCATCCCATATTACGTAATACGTTATAACGTCATCCCATATAACGTAATACGGTATAACGTCATACCGTATAACCTATTACGTTATAACGTCATCCCATATAACGTAATACGTTACAACGTCATCCCATATAACGTAATACGTTATAACGTCATCCCATATAACGTAATACGGTATTTCGTCATACCATATAACCTATTTACGTTATAACGTCATACCATATAACGTAATACGGTATAACGTCATACCATGTAACTTATTACGTTATAACGTCATACCATATAACGTAATACGTTATAACGTCATACCATATAACCTATTACGTTATAACGTCATCCCATATAACGCAATACGTTATAACGTCGTCCCACATAACGTAGTACGTTATAACGTCATCCCATACCACGTAATGCGTTATAACGTCATTCCATGTAACGTAATACGGTATAACGTCATACCATATAACCTATTACGTTATAACGTCATACCATATAACGCATTACGCTATAACGTCATACCATATAACGTAATACGTTATAACGTTATACCATATAACCTATTACATTATAACGTCATCCCGTATTACGTAATACGTTATAACGTCATCCCTTATAACGTAATACTTTATAACGTCATACCATATAACGCAATACGTTATAACGTCGTCCCATATAACGTAATACGTTATAACGTCATCCCATATAACGTAATACGTTATGACGTCACACCATATGACGTATTACGTTATAACGTCATACCGTATAACCTATTACGTTATAACGTCATACCATATAACGTAATACGTTATAACGTTATACCATATAACCTATTACGTTATATTGTCATCCCACATAACGTAATACGTTATAACGTCATCCCATATAACGTAATACGTTATAACGTCATCCCATATAACTCAATACGTTATAACGTCGTTCCACATAATCTAATGCGTTATAACGCCATCCCATATTACGTAATGCGTTATAACGTCATCCCATATAACGTAATACGGTATAACGTCATACCATATAACCTATTTACGTTATGACGTCATACCATATAACGTATTACGTTATAACGTCATACCATATAACCTATTACGTTATAACGTCATACCATATAACGTAATACGTTATAACGTTATACCATATAACCTATTACGTTATAACGTCATCCCATATTACGTAATACGTTATAACGTCATCCCATATAACGTATACGTTATAACGTCATACCATATTACGTAATACGTTATAACGTCATCCCATATAACGAAATACGTTATAACGTTATCCCATATAACGTAATACGTTATAACGTCATCCCATATAACGTAATTCGGTATAACGTCATACCATATAACCTATTAAGTTATAACGTCATACCATATAACCTATTAAGTTATAACGTCATACCATATAACCTATCACGTTATAACGTCATCCCATATAACGTAATACGTTATAGCGTCATCCCATATAACGTAATACGCTATAACGTCATCCCATATAACGTATTACGTTATACCGTCATACCATATAAAATATTATGTTATAACGCCACACCATATAACGTAATACGTTATAATTTTATACCATATATCCTATTACGTTATAACGTCAGCCCATATAACGTAATATGTTATAATGTCATCCCATATTACGTAATACGTTATAACGTCATCCCATATAACGTAATACGGTATAACGTCATACCATATAACCTATTACGTTATAACGTCATCCCGTATAACGTAATACGTTACAACGTCATCCCATATAACGTAATACGTTATAACGTCATCCCATATAACGTAATACGGTATTTTGTCATACCATATAACCTATTTACGTTATAACGTCATACCATATAACGTAATACGGTATAACGTCATACCATATAACTTATTACGTTATAACGTCATACCATATAACGTAATACGTTATAACGTCATACCATATAACCTATTACGTTATAACGTCTTTCCGTATTACGTAATACGTTATAATGTCATCCCATATAGCGTAATACGTTATAACGTCATACCATATAACGCAATACGTTATAACGTCGTCCCATATAACGTAATACGTTATAACGTCATCCCATATAACGTAATACGTTATAACGTCATCCCATATAACGCAATACGTTATAACGTCGTCCCACATAAAGTAGTACGTTATAACGTCATCCCATACTACGTAATGCGTTATAACGTCATCCCATGTAACGTAATACGGTATAACGTCATACCATATAACCTATTACGTTATAACGTCATACCATATAACGTATTGCGTTATAACGTCATACCATATAACCTATTACGTTATAACGTCATACCATATAACGTAATACGTTATAACGTTATACCATATAACCTATTACATTATAACGTCATCCCGTATTACGTAATACGTTATAACGTCATCCCTTATAACGTAATACGTTATAACGTCATACCATATAACGCAATACGTTATAACGTCGTCCCATATAACGTAATACGTTATAACGTCATCCCATATAACGTAATACGTTATAACGTCATCGCATATAACGCAATACGGTATAACGTCATACCATATAACCTATTTACGTTATGACGTCATACCATATAACGTATTACGTTATAACGTCATACCATATAACCTATTACGTTATAACGTCATCCCGTATTACGTAATACGTTATAATGTCATCCCATATAACGTAATACGTTATAACGTCATACCATATAACGCAATACGTTATAACGTCGTCCCATATAACCTATTTACGTTATAACGTCATACCATATAACGTATTACGTTATAACGTCATGCCATATAACGTAATACGTTATAGCGTCATACCATATAACCTAATACGCTATAACGGTATGCCATATATCGTAATACGTTATAACGTCATCCCATATAACGTAATGCGTTATAACGTCGACCCATATTACGTAATACGATATATCGTCACACCATATGACGTATTACGTTATAACGTCATACCGTATAACCTATTACGTTATAACGTCATACCATATAACGTAATACGTTATAACGTTATACCATATAACCTATTACGTTATAACGTCATCCCATATAACGTAATACGTTATAACGTCATCCCATATAACGTAATACGTTATAACGTCATCCCATATAACGCAATACGTTATAACGTCGTCCCACATAACCTAATGCGTTATAACGCCATCCCATATTACGCAATGCGTTATAACGTCATCCCATATAACGTAATACGGTATAACGTCATACCATATAACCTATTACGTTATAACGTCATCCCATATAACGTAATACGTTATAACGTCATCCCATATAACGCAATACGTTATACCGTCGTCCGACATAACGTAATACGTTATAGCGTCATCCCATATTACGTAATGCGTTATAACGTCATCCCATATAACGTAATACGGTATAACGTCACACCATATAACGTAATTCGTTATAACGTCATACCATATAACCTAATACGTTATAACGTCATACCATATAACGTAATACGGTATAACGTCACACCATATAACGCAATACGTTAAAGCGTCGTCCGACATAACGTAATACGTTATAGCGTCATCCCATATTACGTAATGCGTTATAACGTCATCCCATATAACGTAATACGGTATAACGTCCCACCATATAACGTAATTCGGTATAACGTCATACCATATAACCTAATACGTTATAACGTCATTCCATATAACGTAATACGGTATAACGTCACACCATATAACGTCATTCGGTATAACGTCATACCATATAACCTAATACGTTATAACGTCATACCATATAACGTAATACGGTATAACGTCACACCATATAACCTATTACGTTATAACGTCATCCCGTATTACGTAATACGTTATAATGTCATCCCATATAGCGTAGTACGTTATAACGTAATACCATATAACGCAATACGTTATAACGTCGTCCCATATAACGTAATACGTTATAACGTCATCCCATATAACGTAATACGTTATAACGTCATCCCATATAACGCAATACGTTATAACGTCGTCCCACATAACGTAGTACGTTATAACGTCATCCCATACTACGTAATGCGTTATAACGTCATTCCATGTAACGTAATACGGTATAACGTCATACCATATAACCTATTACGTTATAACGTCATACCATATAACGTATTACGTTATAACGTCATACCATATAACCTATTACGTTATAACGTCATACCATATAACGTAATACGTTATAACGTTATAAAATATAACCTATTACATTATAACGTCATCCCGTATTACGTAATACGTTATAACGTCATCCCTTATAACGTAATACGTTATAACGTCATACCATATAACGCAATACGTTATAACGTCGTCCCATATAACGTAATACGTTATAACGTCATCCCATATAACGTAATACGTTATAACGTCATCCCATATAACGCAATACGTTATAACGTCGTCCCACATAACGTAGTACGTTATAACGTCATCCCATACTACGTAATGCGTTATAACGTCATTCCATGTAACGTAATTCGGTACAACGTCATACCACATAACCTATTTACGTTATAACGTCATACCATATAACGTATTATGTTATAACGGCATTCCATATAACGTAATACGTTATAACGTCATCTCATATAACGTAATGCGTTATAACGTCTACCCATATTACGTAATACGATATAACGTCACACCATATGACGTGTTACGTTATAACGTCATACCGTATAACCTATTACGTTATAACGTCATACCATATAACCTATTACGTTATAACGCCATCCCATATAACGTAATACGTTATAACGTCATCCCATATAACGTAATACGTTATAACGTCATCCCATATAACGCAATACGTTATAACGTCGTCCCACATAACGTAATACGTTACAACGTCATCCCATACTACGTAATGCGTTATAACGTCATCCCATATAACGTAATACGGTATAACGTCATACCATATATCCTATTTACGTTATAACGTCATACCATATAACGTCTTACGTTATAACGTCATGCCATATAACGTAATGCGTTATAGCGTCATACCATATAACGTAATGCGTTATAACGTCGACCCATATTACGTAATACGATATAACGTCACACCATATAACCTATTACGTTATAACGTCATACCATATAACGTGATACGTTATAACGTTATACCACATAACTTATTACGTTATAACGTCATAACATTTAACGTATTACGTTATAACGTCATACCGTATAACCTATTACGTTATAACGTCATACCATATAACGTAATACGTTATAACGTCATCCCGTATTACGTAATACGTTATAATGTCATCCCATATAACGTAATACGTTATAACGTCATACCATATAACGCAATACGTTATAACGTCGTCCCATATAACCTATTTACGTTATAACGTCATACCATATAACGTATTACGTTATAACGTCATGCCATATAACGTAATACGTTATAGCGTCATACCATATAACCTAATACGCTATAACGGTATGCCATTGTACGTAATACGTTATAACGTCATCCCATATAACGTATACGTTATAACGTCATACCATATTACGTAATACGTTATAACGTCATCCCATATAACGAAATACGTTATAACGTTATCCCATATAACGTAATACGTTATAACGTCATCCCATATAACGTAATTCGGTACAACGTCATACCACATAACCTATTTACGTTATAACGTCATACCATATAACGTATTACGTTATAACGGCATTCCATATAACGTAATACGTTATAACGTCATCCCATATAACGTAATGCGTTATAACGTCTACCCATATTACGTAATACAATATATCGTCACACCATATGACGTATTACGTTATAACGTCATACCGTATAACCTATTACGTTATAACGTCATACCATATAACCTATTTACGTTATGACGTCATACCATATAACGTATTACGTTATAACGTCTTACCATATAACCTATTACGTTATAACGTCATACCATATAACGTAATACGTTATAACGTTATACCATATAACCTATTACGTTATAACGTCATCCCATTGTACGTAATACGTTATAACGTCATCCCATATAACGTATACGTTATAACGTCATACCATATTACGTAATACGTTATAACGTCATCCCATATAACGAAATACGTTATAACGTTATCCCATATAACGTAATACGTTATAACGTCATCCCATATAACGTAATTCGGTATAACGTCATACCATATAACCTATTAAGTTATAACGTCATACCATATAACCTATTAAGTTATAACGTCATACCATATAACCTATCACGTTATAACGTCATCCCATATAACGTAATACGTTATAGCGTCATCCCATATAACGTAATACGCTATAACGTCATCCCATATAACGTATTACGTTATACCGTCATACCATATAAAATATTATGTTATAACGTCACACCATATAACGTAATACGTTATAAATTTTATACCATATATCCTATTACGTTATAACGTCAGCCCATATAACGTAATATGTTATAATGTCATCCCATATTACGTAATACGTTATAACGTCATCCCATATAACGTAATACGGTATAACGTCATACCATATAACCTATTACGTTATAACGTCATCCCATATAACGTAATACGTTACAACGTCATCCCATATAACGTAATGCGTTATAACGTCATCCCATAGAACGTAATACGGTATTTCGTCATACCATTTAACCTATTTACGTTATAACGTCATACCATATAACGTAATACGGTATAACGTCATACCATATAACTTATTACGTTATAACGTCATACCATATAACGTAATACGTTATAATGTCATCCCATATAACGTAATACGTTATAACGTCATACCATATAACGCAATACGTTATAACGTCGTCCCATATAACCTATTTACGTTATAACGTCATACCATATAACGTATTACGTTATAACGTCATGCCATATAACGTAATACGTTATAGCGTCATACCATATAACCTATTACGTTATAACGTCATACCATATAACGTAATACGTTATAACGTTATACCATATAACCTATTACATTATAACGTCATCCCGTATTACGTAATACGTTATAACGTCATCCCTTATAACGTAATACGTTATAACGTCATACCATATAACGCAATACGTTATAACGTCGTCCCATATAACGTAATACGTTATATCGTCATCCCATATAACGTAATACGTTATAACGTCATCGCATATAACGCAATACGGTATAACGTCATACCATATAACCTATTTACGTTATGACGTCATACCATATAACGTATTACGTTATAACGTCATACCATATAACCTATTACGTTATAACGTCATCCCGTATTACGTAATACGTTATAATGTCATCCCATATAACGTAATACGTTATAACGTCATACCATATAACGCAATACGTTATAACGTCGTCCCATATAACCTATTTACGTTATAACGTCATACCATATAACGTATTACGTTATAACGTCATGCCATATAACGTAATACGTTATAGCGTCATACCATATAACCTAATACGTTATAACGGTATTCCATATATCTTAATACGTTATAACGTCATCCCATATAACGTAATGCGTTATAACGTCGACCCATATTACGTAATACGATATAACGTCACACCATATGACGTATTACGTTATAACGTCATACCGTATAACCTATTACGTTATAACGTCATACCATATAACGTAATACGTTATAACGTTATACCATATAACCTATTACGTTATAACGTCATCCCATATAACGTAATACGTTATAACGTCATCCCATATAACGTAATACGTTATAACGTCATCCCATATAACGCAATACGTTATAACGTCGTCCCACATAACCTAATGCGTTATAACGCCATCCCATATTACGCAATGCGTTATAACGTCATCCCATATAACGTAATACGGTATAACGTCATACCATATAACCTATTACGTTATAACGTCATCCCATATAACGCAATACGTTATAACGTCATCCCATATAACGCAATACGTTATAACGTCGTCCGACATAACGTAATACGTTATAGCGTCATCCCATATTACGTAATGCGTTATAACGTCATCCCATATAACGTAATACGGTATAACGTCACACCATATAACGTAATTAGTTATAACGTCATACCATATAACCTAATACGTTATAACGTCATACCATATAACGTAATACGGTATAACGTCACACCATATAACGCAATACGTTATAGCGTCGTCCGACATAACGTAATACGTTATAGCGTCATCCCATATTACGTAATGCGTTACAACGTCATCCCATATAACGTAATACGGTATAACGTCCCACCATATAACGTAATTCGGTATAACGTCATACCATATAACCTAATACGTTATAACGTCATACCATATAACGTAATACGGTATAACGTCACACCATATAACGTAATTCGGTATAACGTCATACCATATAACCTAATACGTTATAACGTCATACCATATAACGTAATACGGTATAACGTCACACCATATAACCTATTACGTTATAACGTCATCCCGTATTACGTAATACGTTATAATGTCATCCCATATAGCGTAATACGTTATAACGTCATACCATATAACGCAATACGTTATAACGTCGTTCCATATAACGTAATACGTTATAACGTCATCCCATATAACGTAATACGTTATAACGTCATCCCATATAACGCAATACGTTATAACGTCGTCCCACATAACGTAGTACGTTATAACGTCATCCCATACTACGTAATGCGTTATAACGTCATTCCATGTAACGTAATACGGTATAACGTCATACCATATAACCTATTACGTTATAACGTCATACCATATAACGTATTACGTTATAACGTCATACCATATAACCTATTACGTTATAACGTCATACCATATAACGTAATACGTTATAACGTTATACCATATAACCTATTACATTATAACGTCATCCCGTATAACGTAATACGTTATAACGTCATCCCTTATAACGTAATACGTTATAACGTCATACCATATAACGCAATACGTTATAACGTCGTCCCATATAACGTAATACGTTATAACGTCATCTCATATAACGTAATACGTTATGACGTCATCCCATATAACGCAATACGGTATAACGTCATACCATATAACCTATTTAAGTTATGACGTCATACCATATAACGTATTACGTTATAACGTCATACCGTATAACCTATTACGTTATAACGTCATACCATATAACGTAATACGTTATAACGTCATCCCATATAACGTAATGCGTTATAACGTCTACCCATATTACGTAATACGATATAACGTCACACCATATGACGTATTACGTTATAACGTCATACCGTATAACCTATTACGTTATAACGTCATACCATATAACGTAATACGTTATAACGTTATACCATGTAACCTATTACGTTATATTGTCATCCCACATAAGGTAATACGTTATAACGTCATCCCATATAACGTAATACGTTATAACGTCATCCCATATAACTCAATACGTTATAACGTCGTTCCACATAATCTAATGCGTTATAACGCCATCCCATATTACGTAATGCGTTATAACGTCATCCCATATAACGTAATACGGTATAACGTCATACCATATAACCTATTTACGTTATGACGTCATACCATATAACGTATTACGTTATAACGTCATACCATATAACCTATTACGTTATAACGTCATACCATATAACGTAATACGTTATAACGTTATACCATATAACCTATTACGTTATAACGTCATCCCATATTACGTAATACGTTATAACGTCATCCCATATAACGTATACGTTATAACGTCATCCCATATAACGTAATTCGGTATAACGTCATACCATATAACCTATTACATTATAACGTCATCCCGTATTACGTAATGCGTTATAACGTCATACCGTATAACCTATTACGTTATAACGTCATACCATATAACGTAATACGTTATAACGTCATCCCATATAACGTATTACGTTATAACGTCATACCATATAACCTATTACGTTATAACGTCATACCATATTACGTAATACGTTATAACGTCATCCCATACAACGAAATACGTTATAACGTTATCCCATATAACGTAATACGTTATAACGTCATCCCATATAACGTAATTCGGTATAACGTCATACCATATAACCTATTACATTATAACGTCATCCCGTATTACGTAATGCGTTATAACGTCATACCGTATAACCTATTACGTTATAACGTCATACCATATAACGTAATACGTTATAACGTCATCCCATATAACGTATTACGTTATAACGTCATACCATATAACCTATTACGTTATAACGTCATACCATATAACGTAATACGTTATGACGTTATACCATATAACCTATTACATTATAACGTCATCCCGTATTACGTAATACGTTATAACGTCATCCCTTATAACGTAATACGTTATAACGTCATACCATATAACGCAATACGTTATAACGTCGTCCCATATAACGTAATACGTTATAACGTCATCCCATATAACGTAATACGGTATAACGTCATACCATATAACCTATTTACGTTATGACGTCATACCATATAACGTATTACGTTATAACGTCATACCGTATAACCTATTACGTTATAACGTCATACCATATAACGTAATACGTTATAACGTCATCCCATATAACGTATTACGTTATAACGTCATACCATATAACCTATTACGTTATAACGTCATACCATATAACGTAATACGTTATGACGTTATACCATATAACCTATTACATTATAACGTCATCCCGTATTACGTAATACGTTATAACGTCATCCCTTATAACGTAATACGTTATAACGTCATACCATATAACGCAATACGTTATAACGTCGTCCCATATAACGTAATACGTTATAACGTCATCCCATATAACGTAATACGTTATGACGTCATCCCATATAACGCAATACGGTATAACGTCATACCATATAACCTATTTACGTTATGACGTCATACCATATAACGTATTACGTTATAACGTCATACCGTATAACCTATTACGTTATTACGTCATACCATATAACGTAATACGTTATAACGTCATCCCATATAACGTAATGCGTTATTACGTCTACCCATATTACGTAATACGATATAACGTCACACCATATGACGTATTACGTTATAACGTCATACCGTATAACCTATTACGTTATAACGTCATACCATATAACGTAATACGTTATAACGTTATACCATATAACCTATTACGTTATATTGTCATCCCACATAACGTAATACGTTATAACGTCATCCCATATAACGTAATACGTTATAACGTCATCCCATATAACTCAATACGTTATAACGTCGTTCCACATAATCTAATGCGTTATAACGCCATCCCATATTACGTAATGCGTTATAACGTCATCCCATATAACGTAATACGTTATAACGTCATCCCATATAACGAAATACGTTATAACGTTATCCCATATAACGTAATACGTTATAACGTCATCCCATATAACGTAATTCGGTATAAAGTCATACCATATAACCTATTAAGTTATAACGTCATACCATATAACGTATACGTTATAACGTCATACCATATTACGTAATACGTTATAACGTCATCCCATATAACGAAATACGTTATAACGTTATCCCATATAACGTAATACGTTATAACGTCATCCCATATAACGTAATTCGGTATAAAGTCATACCATATAACCTATTAAGTTATAACGTCATACCATATAACCTGTTAAGTTATAACGTCATACCATATAACCTATCACGTTATAACGTCATCCCATATAACGTAATACGGTATTTCGTCATACCATATAACCTATTTACGTTATAACGTCATACCATATAACGTAATACGGTATAACGTCATACCATATAACTTATTACGTTATAACGTCATACCATATAACGTAATACGTTATAACGTCATACCATATAACCTATTACGTTATAACGTCATCCCGTATTACGTAATACGTTATAATGTCATCCCATATAGCGTAATACGTTATAACGTCATACCATATAACGCAATACGTTATAACGTCGTCCCATATAACGTAATACGTTATAACGTCATCCCATATAACGTAATACGTTATAACGTCATCCCATATAACGCAATACGTTATAACGTCGTCCCACATAAAGTAGTACGTTATAACGTCATCCCATACTACGTAATGCGTTATAACGTCATCCCATGTATCGTAATACGGTATAACGTCATAACATATAACCTATTACGTTATAACGTCATACCATATAACGTATTACGTTATAACGTCATACCATATAACCTATTACGTTATAACGTCATACCATATAACGTAATACGTTATAACGTTATACCATATAACCTATTACATTATAACGTCATCCCGTATTACGTAATACGTTATAACGTCATCCCTTATAACGTAATACGTTATAACGTCATACCATATAACGCAATACGTTATAACGTCGTCCCATATAACGTAATACGTTATAACGTCATCCCATATAACGTAATACGTTATAACGTCATCGCATATAACGCAATACGGTATAACGTCATACCATATAACCTATTTACGTTATGACGTCATACCATATAACGTATTACGTTATAACGTCATACCATATAACCTATTACGTTATAACGTCATCCCGTATTACGTAATACGTTATAATGTCATCCCATATAACGTAATACGTTATAACGTCATACCATATAACGCAATACGTTATAACGTCGTCCCATATAACCTATTTACGTTATAACGTCATACCATATAACGTATTACGTTATAACGTCATGCCATATAACGTAATACGTTATAGCGTCATACCATATAACCTAATACGCTATAACGGTATTCCATATATCGTAATACGTAATAACGTCATCCCATATAACGTAATGCGTTATAACGTCGACCCATATTACGTAATACGATATAACGTCACACCATATGACGTATTACGTTATAACGTCATACCGTATAACCTATTACGTTATAACGTCATACCATATAACGTAATACGTTATAACGTTATACCATATAACCTATTACGTTATAACGTCATCCCATATAACGTAATACGTTATAACGTCATCCCATATAACGCAATACGTTATAACGTCGTCCCACATAACCTAATGCGTTATAACGCCATCCCATATTACGCAATGCGTTATAACGTCATCCCATATAACGTAATACGGTATAACGTCATACCATATAACCTATTACGTTATAACGTCATCCCATATAACGTAATACGTTATAACGTCATCCCATATAACGCAATACGTTATACCGTCGTCCGACATAACGTAATACGTTATAGCGTCATCCCATATTACGTAATGCGTTATAACGTCATCCCATATAACGTAATACGGTATAACGTCACACCATATAACGTAATTCGTTATAACGTCATACCATATAACCTAATACGTTATAACGTCATACCATATAACGTAATACGGTATAACGTCACACCATATAACGCAATACGTTAAAGCGTCGTCCGACATAACGTAATACGTTATAGCGTCATCCCATATTACGTAATGCGTTATAACGTCATCCCATATAACGTAATACGGTATAATGTCCCACCATATAACGTAATTCGGTATAACGTCATACCATATAACCTAATACGTTATAACGTCATACCATATAACGTAATACGGTATAACGTCACACCATATAACGTAATTCGGTATAACGTCATACCATATAACCTAATACGTTATAACGTCATACCATATAACGTAATACGGTATAACGTCACACCATATAACCTATTACGTTATAACGTCATCCCGTATTACGTAATACGTTATAATGTCATCCCATATAGCGTAATACGTTATAACGTCATACCATATAACGCAATACGTTATAACGTCGTCCCATATAACGTAATACGTTATAACGTCATCCCATATAACGTAATACGTTATAACGTCATCCCATATAACGCAATACGTTATAACGTCGTCCCATATAACGTAATACGTTATAACGTCATCCCATATAACGTAATACGTTATGACGTCATCCCATATAACGCAATACGGTATAACGTCATACCATATAACCAATTTACGTTATGACGTCATACCATATAACGTATTACGTTATAACGTCATACCATATAACCTATTACGTTATAACGTCATCCCGTATTACGTAATAAGTTATAATGTCATCCCATATAACGTAATACGTTATAACGTCATACCATATAACGCAATACGTTATAACGTCGTCCCATATAACCTATTTACGTTATAACGTCATACCATATAACGTATTACGTTATAACGTCATGCCATATAACGTAATACGTTATAGCGTCATACCATATAACCTAATACGTTATAACGGTATTCCATATATCGTAATACGTTATAACGTCATCCCATATAACGTAATGCGTTATAACGTCGACCCATATTACGTAATACGATATAACGTCACACCATATGACGTATTACGTTATAACGTCATACCGTATAACCTATTACGTTATAACGTCATACCATATAACGTAATACGTTATAACGTTATACCATATAACCTATTACGTTATAACGTCATCCCATATAACGTAATACGTTATAACGTCATCCCATATAACGTAATACGTTATAACGTCATCCCATATAACGCAATACGTTATAACGTCGTCCCACATAACCTAATGCGTTATAACGCCATCCCATATTACGCAATGCGTTATAACGTCGTCCGACATAACGTAATACGTTATAGCGTCATCCCATATTACGTAATGCGTTATAACGTCATCCCATATAACGTAATACGGTATAACGTCACACCATATAACGTAATTCGTTATAACGTCATACCATATATCCTAATACGTTATAACGTCATACCATATAACGTAATACGGTATAACGTCACACCATATAACGCAATACGTTATAGCGTCGTCCGACATAACGTAATACGTTATAGCGTCATCCCATATTACGTAATGCGTTATAACGTCATCCCATATAACGTAATACGGTATAACGTCCCACCATATAACGTAATTCGGTATAACGTCATACCATATAACCTAATACGTTATAACGTCATACCATATAACGTAATACGGTATAACGTCACACCATATAACGTAGTTCGGTATAACGTCATACCATATAACCTAATACGTTATAACGTCATACCATATAACGCAATACGTTATAACGTCGTCCCATATAACGTCATACGGTATAACGTCATACCATGTAACCTATTTACGTTATAACGTCATACCATATAACGTATTACGTTATAACGTCATACCATATAACCTATTACGTTATAACGTCATACCATAAAACGTAATACGTTATAACGTTATACCATATAACCTATTACGTTATAACGTCATCCCGTATTACGTAATACGTTATAACGTCATCCCATATAACGTAATACGTTATAACGTCATACCATATAACGCAATATGTTATAACGTCGTCCCATATAACGTAATACGTTATAACGTCATCCCATGTAAGGTAATACGTTATAACGCCATCCCATATAACGCAATACGTTATAACCTCGTCCCACATAACCTAATGCGTTATAACGTCATCCCATACTACGTATTGCGTTATAACGTCATCCCATATAACGTAATACGGTATAACGTCATCCCATATAACGTAATGCGTTATAACGTCTACCCATATTACGTAATACGATATAACGTCACACCATATGACGTATTACGTTATAACGTCATACCGTATAACCTATTACGTTATAACGTCATACCATATAACGTAATTCGGTACAACGTCATACGACATAACCTATTTACGTTATAACGTCATACCATATAACGTATTACGTTATAACGGCATTCCATATATCGTAATACGTTATAACGTCATCCCATATAACGTAATGTGTTATAACGTCTACCCATATTACGTAATACGATATAACGTCATCCCATATAAAGTAATACGTTATAACGTCATACCATATAACGCAATATGTTATAACGTCGTCCCATATAACGTAATACGTTATAACGTCATCCCATGTAAGGTAATACGTTATAACGCCATCCCATATAACGCAATACGTTATAACCTCGTCCCACATAACCTAATGCGTTATAACGTCATCCCATACTACGTATTGCGTTATAACGTCATCCCATATAACGTAATACGGTATAACGTCATCCCATATAACGTAATGCGTTATAACGTCTACCCATATTACGTAATACGATATAACGTCACACCATATGACGTATTACGTTATAACGTCATACCGTATAACCTATTACGTTATAACGTCATACCATATAACGTAATTCGGTACAACGTCATACGACATAACCTATTTACGTTATAACGTCATACCATATAACGTATTACGTTATAACGGCATTCCATATAACGTAATACGTTATAACGTCATCCCATATAACGTAATGCGTTATAACGTCTACCCATATTACGTAATACGATATAACGTCACACCATATGACGTATTACGTTATAACGTCATATCGTATAGCCTATTACGTTATAACGTCATACCATATAACCTATTACGTTATAACGCCATCCCATATAACGTAATACGTTATAGCGTCATCCCATATATCGCAATACGTTATAACGTCGTCCCAAATAACGTAATACGTTATAACGTCATCCCATACTACGTAATGCGTTATAACGTCATCCCATATAACGTAATACGGTATAACGTCATACCATATAACCTATTTACGTTATAACGTCATACCATATAACGTATTACGTTATAACGTCATACCATATAACCTATTACGTTATAACGTCATACCATATAACGTGATACGTTATAACGTTATACCACATAACCTATTACGTTATAACGTCATAACATTTAACGTATTACGTTATAACGTCATGCCATATAACGTAATGCGTTATAGCGTCATACCATATAACGTAATGCGTTATAACGTCGACCCATATTACGTAATACGATATAACGTCACACCATATAACCTATTACGTTATAACGTCATACCATATAACGTGATACGTTATAACGTTATACCACATAACCTATTACGTTATAACGTCATAACATTTAACGTATTACGTTATAACGTCATACCGTATAACCTATTACGTTATAACGTCATACCATATAACGTAATTCGGTACAACGTCATACCACATAACCTATTTACGTTATAACGTCATACCATATAACGTATTACGTTATAACGTCATCCCATATAACGTAATGCAGTATAACGTCTACCCATATTACGTAATACGATATAACGTCACACCATATGACGTATTACGTTATAACGTCATACCGTATAACCTATTACGTTATAACGTCATACCATATAACGTAATACGTTATAACGTTATACCATATAACCTATTACGTTATATCGTCATCCCACATAACGTAATACGTTATAACGTCATCCCATATAACGTAATACGTTATAACGTCATCCCATATAACTCAATACGTTATAACGTCGTTCCACATAATCTAATGCGTTATAACGCCATCCCATATTACGTAATACGTTATAACGTCATCCCATATAACGTAATACGTTATAACGTTATACCATATAACCTATTACGTTATAACGTCATACCATATAACGTATTCCGTTATAACGTCATGCCATATAACGTAATACGTTATAGCGTCATACCATATAACGTAATGCGTTATAACGTCATCCCATATAACGTAATGCGTTATAACGACATCCCATATAACGCAATACGTTATAACCTCGTCCCACATAACCTAATGCGTTATAACGTCATCCCATACTACGTATTGCGTTATAACTTCATCCCATATAACGTAATACGGTATAACGTCATCCCATATAACGTAATGCGTTATAACGTCTACCCATATTACGTAATACGATATAACGTCACACCATATGACGTATTACGTTATAACGTCATACCGTATAACCTATTACGTTCTAACGTCATACCATATAACGTAATACGTTATAACGTTATACCATATAACCTATTACGTTATAACGTCATACCATATAACGTATTCCGTTATAACGTCATGCCATATAACGTAATACGTTATAGCGTCATACCATATAACGTATTGCGTTATAACGGCATTCCATATAACGTAATACGTTATAACGTCATCCCATATAACGTAATGCGTTATAACGTCTACCCATATTACGTAATACGATATAACGTCACACCATATGACGTATTACGTTATAACGTCATACCGTATAACCTATTACGTTATAACGTCATACCATATAACCTATTACGTTATAACGCCATCCCATATAACGTAATACGTTATAACGTCATCCCATATAACGTAATACGTTATAACGTTATCCCATATAACGCAATACGTTATAACGCCGTCCCACATAACGTAATACGTTATAACATCATCCCATACTACGTAATGCGTTATAACGTCATCCCATATAACGTAATACGGTATAACGTCATACCATATAACCTATTTACGTTATAACGTCATACCATACAACGTATTACGTTATAACGTCATACCATATAACCTGTTACGTTATAACGTCATACCATATAACGTGATACGTTATAACGTTATACCACATAACCTATTACGTTATAACGTCATAACATTTAACGTATTACGTTATAACGTCATGCCATATAACGTAATGCGTTATAGCGTCATACCATATAACGTAATGCGTTATAACGTCGACCCATATTACGTAATACGGTTTAACGTCACACCATATAACCTATTACGTTATAACGTCATACCATATAACGTGATACGTTATAACGTTATACCACATAACCTATTACGTTATAACGTCATAACATTTAACGTATTACGTTATAACGTCATACCGTATAACCTATTAAGTTATAACGTCATACCATATAACGTAATTCGGTACAACGTCATACCACATAACCTATTTACGTTATAACGTCATACCATATAACGTATTACGTTATAACGTCATCCCATATAACGTAATGCGTTATAACGTCTACCCATATTACGTAATACGATATAACGTCACACCATATGACGTATTACGTTATAACGTCATACCGTATAACCTATTACGTTATAACGTCATACCATATAACGTAATACGTTATAACGTTATACCATATAACCTATTACGTTATATCGTCATCCCACATAACGTAATGCGTTATAACGTCATCCCATATAACGTAATACGTTATAACGTCATCCCATATAATTCAATACGTTATAACGTCGTTCCACATAATCTAATGCGTTATAACGCCATCCCATATTACGTAATGCGTTATAACGTCATCCCATATAACGTAATACGGTATAACGTCATACCATATAACCTATTTACGTTATAACGTCATACCATATAACGTATTACGTTATAACGTCATACCATATAACCTATTACGTTCTAACGTCATACCATATAACGTAATACGTTATAACGTTATACCATATAACCTATTACGTTATAACGTCATACCATATAACGTATTCCGTTATAGCGTCATCCCATATAACGTAATACGGTATAACGTCATACCATATAACCTATTTACGTTATGACGTCATACCATATAACGTATACGTTATAACGTCATACCATATTACGTAATACGTTATAACGTCATCCCATATAACGAAATACGGTATAACGTCATCCCATATAACGTAATGCGTTATAACGTCTACCCATATTACGTAATACGATATAACGTCACACCATATGACGTATTACGTTATAACGTCATACCGTATAACCTATTACGTTATAACGTCATACCATATAACGTAATTCGGTACAACGTCATACCACATAACCTATTTACGTTATAACGTCATACCATATAACGTATTGCGTTATAACGGCATTCCATATAACGTAATACGTTATAACGTCATCCCATATAACGTAATGCGTTATGACGTCATCCCATATAACGCAATACGGTATAACGTCATACCATATAACCTATTTACGTTATGACGTCACACCATATGACGTATTACGTTATAACGTCATACCGTATAACCTATTACGTTATAACGTCATACCATATAACGTAATTCGGTACAACGTCATACCACATAACCTATTTACGTTATAACGTCATACCATATAACGTATTGCGTTATAACGTCATACCATATAACATGTTACGTTATAACGTCATCCCGTATTACGTAATACGTTATAATGTCATCCCATATAACGTAATACGTTATAACGTCATACCATATAACGCAATACGTTATAACGTCGTCCCATATAACCTATTTACGTTATAACGTCATACCATATAACGTATTACGTTATAACGTCATGCCATATAACGTAATACGTTATAGCGTCATACCATATAACCTAATACGTTATAACGGTATTCCATATATCGTAATACGTTATAACGTCATCCCATATAACGTAATGCGTTATAACGTCGACCCATATTACGTAATACGATATAACGTCACACCATATGACGTATTACGTTATAACGTCATACCGTATAACCTATTACGTTATAACGTCATACCATATAACGTAATACGTTATAACGTTATACCATATAACCTATTACGTTATAACATCATCCCATATTACGTAATACGTTATAACGTCATCCCATATAACGTAATACGGTATAACGTCATACCATATAACCTATTTACGTTATAACGTCATACCATATAACGTATTACGTTATAACGTCATACCATATAACCTATTACGTTCTAACGTCATACCATATAACGTAATACGTTATAACGTTATACCATATAACCTATTACGTTATAACGTCATACCATATAACGTATTCCGTTATAGCGTCATCCCATATAACGTAATACGGTATAACGTCATACCATATAACCTATTTACGTTATGACGTCATACCATATAACGTATACGTTATAACGTCATACCATATTACGTAATACGTTATAACGTCATCCCATATAACGAAATACGGTATAACGTCATCCCATATAACGTAATACGTTATAACGTCATACCATATAACGCAATACGTTATAACGTCGTCCCATATAACCTATTTACGTTATAACGTCATACCATATAACGTATTACGTTATAACGTCATGCCATATAACGTAATACGTTATAGCGTCATACCATATAACCTAATACGTTATAACGGTATTCCATATATCGTAATACGTTATAACGTCATCCCATATAACGTAATGCGTTATAACGTCGACCCATATTACGTAATACGATATAACGTCACACCATATGACGTATTACGTTATAACGTCATACCGTATAACCTATTACGTTATAACGTCATACCATATAACGTAATACGTTATAACGTTATACCATATAACCTATTACGTTATAACGTCATCCCATATAACGTAATACGTTATAACGTCATCCCATATAACGTAATACGTTATAACGTCATCCCATATAACGCAATACGTTATAACGTCGTCCCACATAACCTAATGCGTTATAACGCCATCCCATATTACGCAATGCGTTATAACGTCGTCCGACATAACGCAATACGTTATAGCGTCATCCCATATTACGTAATGCGTTATAACGTCATCCCATATAACGTAATACGGTATAACGTCACACCATATAACGTAATTCGTTATAACGTCATACCATATAACCTAATACGTTATAACGTCATACCATATAACGTAATACGGTATAACGTCACACCATATAACGCAATACGTTGTAGCGTCGTCCGACATAACGTAATACGTTATAGCGTCATCCCATATTACGTAATGCGTTATAACGTCATCCCATATAACGTAATACGGCATAACGTCACACCATATAACGTAATTCGTTATAACGTCATACCATATATCCTAATACGTTATAACGTCATACCATATAACGTAATACGGTATAACGTCACACCATATAACGCAATACGTTATAGCGTCGTCCGACATAACGTAATACGTTATAGCGTCATCCCATATTACGTAATGCGTTATAACGTCATCCCATATAACGTAATACGGTATAACGTCCCACCATATAACGTAATTCGGTATAACGTCATACCATATAACCTAATACGTTATAACGTCATACCATATAACGTAATACGGTATAACGTCACACCATATAACGTAATTCGGTATAACGTCATACCATATAACCTAATACGTTATAACGTCATACCATATAACGCAATACGTTATAACGTCGTCCCATATAACGTCATACGGTATAACGTCATACCATGTAACCTATTAACGTTATAACGTCATACCATATAACGTATTACGTTATAACGTCATACCATATAACCTATTACGTTATAACGTCATACCATAAAACGTAATACGTTATAACGTTATACCATATAACCTATTACGTTATAACGTCATCCCGTATTACGTAATACGTTATAACGTCATCCCATATAACGTAATACGTTATAACGTCATACCATATAACGCAATATGTTATAACGTCGTCCCATATAACGTAATACGTTATAACGTCATCCCATGTAAGGTAATACGTTATAACGCCATCCCATATAACGCAATACGTTATAACCTAGTCCCACATAACCTAATGCGTTATAACGTCATCCCATACTACGTATTGCGTTATAACGTCATCCCATATAACGTAATACGGTATAACGTCGTCCCATATAACGTAATGCGTTATAACGTCTACCCATATTACGTAATACGATATAACGTCACACCATATGACGTATTACGTTATAACGTCATACCGTATAACCTATTACGTTATAACGTCATACCATATAACGTAATTCGGTACAACGTCATACGACATAACCTATTTACGTTATAACGTCATACCATATAACGTATTACGTTATAACGGCATTCCATATAACGTAATACGTTATAACGTCATCCCATATAACGTAATGCGTTATAACGTCTACCCATATTACGTAATACGATATAACGTCATCCCATATAAAGTAATACGTTATAACGTCATACCATATAACGCAATTTGTTATAACGTCGTCCCATATAACGTAATACGTTATAACGTCATCCCATGTAAGGTAATACGTTATAACGCCATCCCATATAACGCAATACGTTATAACCTCGTCCCACATAACCTAATGCGTTATAACGTCATCCCATACTACGTATTGCGTTATAACGTCATCCCATATAACGTAATACGGTATAACGTCATCCCATATAACGTAATGCGTTATAACGTCTACCCATATTACGTAATACGATATAACGTCACACCATATGACGTATTACGTTATAACGTCATACCGTATAACCTATTACGTTATAACGTCATACCATATAACGTAATTCGGTACAACGTCATACGACATAACCTATTTACGTTATAACGTCATACCATATAACGTATTACGTTATAACGGCATTCCATATAACGTAATACGTTATAACGTCATCCCATATAACGTAATGCGTTATAACGTCTACCCATATTACGTAATACGATATAACGTCACACCATATGACGTATTACGTTATAACGTCATATCGTATAGCCTATTACGTTATAACGTCATACCATATAACCTATTACGTTATAACGCCATCCCATATAACGTAATACGTTATAGCGTCATCCCATATAACGCAATACGTTATAACGTCGTCCCAAATAACGTAATACGTTATAACGTCATCCCATACTACGTAATGCGTTATAACGTCATCCCATATAACGTAATACGGTATAACGTCATACCATATAACCTATTTACGTTATAACGTCATACCATATAACGTATTACGTTATAACGTCATACCATATAACCTATTACGTTATAACGTCATACCATATAACGTGATACGTTATAACGTTATACCACATAACCTATTACGTTATAACGTCATAACATTTAACGTATTACGTTACAACGTCATGCCATATAACGTAATGCGTTATAGCGTCATACCATATAACGTAATGCGTTATAACGTCGACCCATATTACGTAATACGATATAACGTCACACCATATAACCTATTACGTTATAACGTCATACCATATAACGTGATACGTTATAACGTTATACCACATAACCTATTACGTTATAACGTCATAACATTTAACGTATTACGTTATAACGTCATACCGTATAACCTATTACGTTATAACGTCATACCATATAACGTAATTCGGTACAACGTCATACCACATAACCTATTTACGTTATAACGTCATACCATATAACGTATTACGTTATAACGTCATCCCATATAACGTAATGCAGTATAACGTCTTCCCATATTACGTAATACGATATAACGTCACACCATATGACGTATTACGTTATAACGTCATACCGTATAACCTATTACGTTATAACGTCATACCATATAACGTAATACGTTATAACGTTATACCATATAACCTATTACGTTATATCGTCATCCCACATAACGTAATACGTTATAACGTCATCCCATATAACGTAATACGTTATAACGTCATCCCATATAACTCAATACGTTATAACGTCGTTCCACATAATCTAATGCGTTATAACGCCATCCCATATTACGTAATGCGTTATAACGTCATCCCATATAACGTAATACGTTATAACGTTATACCATATAACCTATTACGTTATAACGTCATACCATATAACGTATTCCGTTATAACGTCATGCCATATAACGTAATACGTTATAGCGTCATACCATATAACGTAATGCGTTATAACGTCATCCCATATAACGTAATGCGTTATAACGACATCCCATATAACGCAATACGTTATAACCTCGTCCCACATAACCTAATGCGTTATAACGTCATCCCATACTACGTATTGCGTTATAACTTCATCCCATATAACGTAATACGGTATAACGTCATCCCATATAACGTAATGCGTTATAACGTCTACCCATATTACGTAATACGATATAACGTCACACCATATGACGTATTACGTTATAACGTCATACCGTATAACCTATTACGTTCTAACGTCATACCATATAACGTAATACGTTATAACGTTATACCATATAACCTATTACGTTATAACGTCATACCATATAACGTATTCCGTTATAACGTCATGCCATATAACGTAATACGTTATAGCGTCATACCATATAACGTATTGCGTTATAACGGCATTCCATATAACGTAATACGTTATAACGTCATCCCATATAACGTAATGCGTTATAACGTATACCCATATTACGTAATACGATATAACGTCACACCATATAACGTATTACGTTATAACGTCATACCGTATAACCTATTACGTTATAACGTCATACCATATAACCTATTACGTTATAACGCCATCCCATATAACGTAATACGTTATAACGTCATCCCATATAACGTAATACGTTATAACGTTATCCCATATAACGCAATACGTTATAACGTCGTCCCACATAACGTAATACGTTATAACGTCATCCCATACTACGTAATGCGTTATAACGTCATCCCGTATAACGTAATACGGTATAACGTCATACCATATAACCTATTTACGTTATAACGTCATACCATACAACGTATTACGTTATAACGTCATACCATATAACCTGTTACGTTATAACGTCATACCATATAACGTGATACGTTATAACGTTATACCACATAACCTATTACGTTATAACGTCATAACATTTAACGTATTACGTTATAACGTCATGCCATATAACGTAATGCGTTATAGCGTCATACCATATAACGTAATGCGTTATAACGTCGACCCATATTACGTAATACGATATAACGTCACACCATATAACCTATTACGTTATAACGTCATACCATATAACGTGATACGTTATAACGTTATACCACATAACCTATTACGTTATAACGTCATAACATTTAACGTATTACGTTATAACGTCATACCGTATAACCTATTAAGTTATAACGTCATACCATATAACGTAATTCGGAACAACGTCATACCACATAACCTATTTACGTTATAACGTCATACCATATAACGTATTACGTTATAACGTCATCCCATATAACGTAATGCGTTATAACGTCTACTCATATTACGTAATACGATATAACGTCACACCATATGACGTATTACGTTATAACGTCATACCGTATAACCTATTACGTTATAACGTCATACCATATAACGTAATACGTTATAACGTTATACCATATAACCTATTACGTTATATCGTCATCCCACATAACGTAATGCGTTATAACGTCATCCCATATAACGCAATACGTTATAACGTCGTCCCACATAACGTAATACGGTATAACGTCATACCATATAACCTATTTACGTTATAACGTCATACCATATAACGTATTACGTTATAACGTCATACCATATAACCTATTACGTTATAACGTCATACCATATAACGTGATACGTTATAACGTTATACCACATAATCTATTACGTTATAACGTCATAACATTTAACGTATTACGTTATAACGTCATGCCATATAACGTAATACGTTATAGCGTCATACCATATAACGTAATGCGTTATAACGTCATCCCATATAACGTAATACGGTATAACGTCATCCCATATAACGTAATGCGTTATAACGTCTACCCATATTACGTAATACGATATAACGTCACACCATATGACGTATTACGTTATAACGTCATACCGTATAACCTATTACGTTATAACGTCATACCATATAACGTAATTCGGTACAACGTCATACGACATAACCTATTTACGTTATAACGTCATACCATATAACGTATTACGTTATAACGGCATTCCATATAACGTAATACGTTATAACGTCATCCCATATAACGTAATGCGTTATAACGTCTACCCATATTACGTAATACGATATAACGTCACACCATATGACGTATTACGTTATAACGTCATACCGTATAACCTATTACGTTATAACGTCATACCATATAACCTATTACGTTATAACGCCATCCCATATAACGTAATACGTTATAGCGTCATCCCATATAACGCAATACGTTATAACGTCGTCCCACATAACGTAATACGGTATAACGTCATACCATATAACCTATTTACGTTATAACGTCATACCATATAACGTATTACGTTATAACGTCATACCATATAACCTATTACGTTATAACGTCATACCATATAACGTGATACGTTATAACGTTATACCACATAATCTATTACGTTATAACGTCATAACATTTAACGTATTACGTTATAACGTCATGCCATATAACCTATTACGTTATAACGTCATACCATATAACCTATTACGTTATAACGCCATCCCATATAACGTAATACGTTATAGCGTCATCCCATATAACGCAATACGTTATAACGTCGTCCCACATAACGTAATACGTTATAACGTCATCCCATACTACGTAATGCGTTATAACGTCATCCCATATAACGTAATACGGTATAACGTCATACCATATAACCTATTTACGTTATAACGTCATACCATATAACGTATTACGTTATAACGTCATACCATATAACCTATTACGTTATAACGTCATACCATATAACGTGATACGTTATAACGTTATACCACATAATCTATTACGTTATAACGTCATAACATTTAACGTATTACGTTATAACGTCATGCCATATAACGTAATGCGTTATAGCGTCATACCATATAACGTGATACGTTATAACGTTATACCACATAACCTATTACGTTATAACGTCATAACATTTAACGTATTACGTTATAACGTCATACCGTATAACCTATTACGTTATAACGTCATACTATATAACGTAATTCGGTACAACGTCATACCACATAACCTATTTACGTTATAACGTCATACCATATAACGTATTACGTTATAACGTCATCCCATATAACGTAATGCAGTATAACGTCTACCCATATTACGTAATACGATATAACGTCACACCATATGACGTATTACGTTATAACGTCATACCGTATAACCTATTACGTTATAACGTCATACCATATAACGTAATACGTTATAACGTCATACCATATAACCTATTACGTTATAACGTCATCCCATATTACGTAATACGTTATAATGTCATCCCATATAGCGTAATACGTTATAACGTCATACCATATAACGCAATACGTTATAACGTCGTCCCATATAACGTAATACGTTATAACGTCATCCCATATAACGTAATACGTTATAACGTCATCCCATATAACGCAATACGTTATAACGTCGTCCCACATAAAGTAGTACGTTATAACGTCATCCCATACTACGTAATGCGTTATAACGTCATCCCATGTATCGTAATACGGTATAACGTCATACCATATAACCTATTACGTTATAACGTCATACCATATAACGTATTACGTTATAACGTCATACCATATAACCTATTACGTTATAACGTCATACCATATAACGTAATACGTTATAACGTTATACCATATAACCTATTACATTATAACGTCATCCCGTATTACGTAATACGTTATAACGTCATCCCTTATAACGTAATACGTTATAACGTCATACCATATAACGCAATACGTTATAACGTCGTCCCATATAACGTAATACGTTATAACGTCATCCCATATAACGTAATACGTTATAACGTCATCGCATATAACGCAATACGGTATAACGTCATACCATATAACCTATTTACGTTATGACGTCATACCATATAACGTATTACGTTATAACGTCATACCATATAACCTATTACGTTATAACGTCATCCCGTATTACGTAATACGTTATAATGTCATCCCATATAACGTAATACGTTATAACGTCATACCATATAACGCAATACGTTATAACGTCGTCCCATATAACCTATTTACGTTATAACGTCACACCATATGACGTATTACGTTATAACGTCATACCGTATAACCTATTACGTTATAACGTCATACCATATAACGTAGTACGTTATAACGTTATACCATATAACCTATTACGTTATAACGTCATCCCATATAACGTAATACGTTATAACGTCATCCCATATAACGTAATACGTTATAACGTCATCCCATATAACGCAATACGTTATAACGTCGTCCCACATAACCTAATGCGTTATAACGCCATCCCATATTACGCAATGCGTTATAACGTCATCCCATATAACGTAATACGGTATAACGTCATACCATATAACCTATTACGTTATAACGTCATCCCATATAACGTAATACGTTATAACGTCATCCCATATAACGCAATACGTTATACCGTCGTCCGACATAACGTAATACGTTATAGCGTCATCCCATATTACGTAATGCGTTATAACGTCATCCCATATAACGTAATACGGTATAACGTCACACCATATAACGTAATTCGTTATAACGTCATACCATATAACCTAATACGTTATAACGTCATACCATATAACGTAATACGATATAACGTCACACCATATAACCTATTACGTTATAACGTCATACCATATAACGTGATACGTTATAACGTTATACCACATAACCTATTACGTTATAACGTCATAACATTTAACGTATTACGTTATAACGTCATACCGTATAACCTATTACGTTATAACGTCATACTATATAACGTAATTCGGTACAACGTCATACCACATAACCTATTTACGTTATAACGTCATACCATATAACGTAATTCGGTACAACGTCATACGACATAACCTATTTACGTTATAACGTCATACCATATATCGTATTACGTTATAACGGCATTCCATATAACGTAATACGTTATAACGTCATCCCATATAACGTAATGCGTTATAACGTCTACCCATATTACGTAATACGATATAACGTCACACCATATGACGTATTACGTTATAACGTCATACCGTATAACCTATTACGTTATAACGTCATACCATATAACCTATTACGTTATAACGCCATCCCATATAACGTAATACGTTATAGCGTCATCCCATATAACGCAATACGTTATAACGTCGTCCCACATAACGTAATACGTTATAACGTCATCCCATACTACGTAATGCGTTATAACGTCATCCCATATAACGTAATACGGTATAACGTCATACCATATAACCTATTTACGTTATAACGTCATACCATATAACGTATTACGTTATAACGTCATACCATATAACCTATTACGTTATAACGTCATACCATATAACGTGATACGTTATAACGTTATACCACATAATCTATTACGTTATAACGTCATAACATTTAACGTATTACGTTATAACGTCATGCCATATAACGTAATGCGTTATAGCGTCATACCATATAACGTAATGCGTTATAACGTCGACCCATATTACGTAATACGATATAACGTCACACCATATAACCTATTACGTTATAACGTCATACCATATAACGTGATACGTTATAACGTTATACCACATAACCTATTACGTTATAACGTCATAACATTTAACGTATTACGTTATAACGTCATACCGTATAACCTATTACGTTATAACGTCATACTATATAACGTAATTCGGTACAACGTCATACCACATAACCTATTTACGTTATAACGTCATACCATATAACGTATTACGTTATAACGTCATCCCATATAACGTAATGCAGTATAACGTCTACCCATATTACGTAATACGATATAACGTCACACCATATGACGTATTACGTTATAACGTCATACCGTATAACCTATTACGTTATAACGTCATACCATATAACGTAATGCGTTATAGCGTCATACCATATAACGTAT
Source organism: Bombus vancouverensis nearcticus (assembly GCF_051014615.1). Taxonomy (NCBI): domain Eukaryota; kingdom Metazoa; phylum Arthropoda; class Insecta; order Hymenoptera; family Apidae; genus Bombus; species Bombus vancouverensis. The sequence continues at coordinate 4,631,376 of NC_134911.1, forward strand.
TACGTTATAACGTCATACCATATAACCTATTACGTTCTAACGTCATACCATATAACGTAATACGTTATAACGTTATACCATATAACCTATTACGTTATAACGTCATACCATATAACGTATTCCGTTATAGCGTCATCCCATATAACGTAATACGGTATAACGTCATAGCATATAACCTATTTACGTTATGACGTCATACCATATAACGTATACGTTATAACGTCATACCATATTACGTAATACGTTATAACGTCATCCCATATAACGAAATACGGTATAACGTCTTCCCATATAACGTAATGCGTTATAACGTCTACCCATATTACGTAATACGATATAACGTCACACCATATGACGTATTACGTTGTAACGTCATACCGTATAACCTATTACGTTATAACGTCATACCATATAACGTAATTCGGTACAACGTCATACCACATAACCTATTTACGTTATAACGTCATACCATATAACGTATTGCGTTATAACGGCATTCCATATAACGTAATACGTTATAACGTCATCCCATATAACGTAATGCGTTATAACGCCATCCCATATAACGCAATACGTTATAACCTCGTCCCACATAACGTAATACGTTATAACGTCATCCCATACTACGTAATGCGTTATAACGTCATCCCATATAACGTAATACGGTATAACGTCATACCATATAACCTATTTACGTTATAACGTCATACCATATAACTTATTACGTTATAACGTCATACCATATAACCTATTACGTTCTAACGTCATACCATATAACGTAATACGTTATAACGTTATACCATATAACCTATTACGTTATAACGTCATACCATATAACGTATTCCGTTATAGCGTCATGCCATATAACGTAATACGTTATAGCGTCATACCATATAACGTAATGCGTTATAACGTCATCCCATATAACGTAATGCGTCATAACGCCATCCCATATAACGCAATACGTTATAACCTCGTCCCACATAACCTAATGCGTTATAACGTCATCCCATACTACGTATTGCGTTATAACGTCATCCCATATAACGTAATACGGTATAACGTCATCCCATATAACGTAATGCGTTATAACGTCTACCCATATTACGTAATACGATATAACGTCACACCATATGACGTATTACGTTATAACGTCATACCGTATAACCTATTACGTTATAACGTCATACCATATAACGTAATTCGGTACAACGTCATACGACATAACCTATTTACGTTATAACGTCATACCATATAACGTATTACGTTATAACGGCATTCCATATAACGTAATACGTTATAACGTCATCCCATATAACGTAATGCGTTATAACGTCTACCCATATTACGTAATACGATATAACGTCACACCATATGACGTATTACGTTATAACGTCATACCGTATAACCTATTACGTTATAACGTCATACCATATAACCTATTACGTTATAACGCCATCCCATATAACGTAATACGTTATAGCGTCATCCCATATAACGCAATACGTTATAACGTCGTCCCACATAACGTAATACGTTATAACGTCATCCCATATACGTAATGCGTTATAACGTCATCCCATATAACGTAATACGGTATAACGTCATACCATATAACCTATTTACGTTATAACGTCATACCATATAACGTATTACGTTATAACGTCATACCATATAACCTATTACGTTATAACGTCATACCATATAACGTGATACGTTATAACGTTATACCACATAATCTATTACGTTATAACGTCATAACATTTAACGTATTACGTTATAACGTCATGCCATATAACGTAATGCGTTATAGCGTCATACCATATAACGTGATATGTTATAACGTTATACCACATAACCTATTACGTTATAAGGTCATAACATTTAACGTATTACGTTATAACGTCATACCGTATAACCTATTACGTTATAACGTCATACTATATAACGTAATTCGGTACAACGTCATACCACATAACCTATTTACGTTATAACGTCATACCATATAACGTATTACGTTATAACGTCATCCCATATAACGTAATGCAGTATAACGTCTACCCATATTACGTAATACGATATAACGTCACACCATATGACGTATTACGTTATAACGTCATACCGTATAACCTATTACGTTATAACGTCATACCATATAACGTAATACGTTATAACGTCATACCATATAACCTATTACGTTATAACGTCATCCCATATTACGTAATACGTTATAATGTCATCCCATATAGCGTAATACGTTATAACGTCATACCATATAACGCAATACGTTATAACGTCGTCCCATATAACGTAATACGTTATAACGTCATCCCATATAACGTAATACGTTATAACGTCATCCCATATAACGCAATACGTTATAACGTCGTCCCACATAAAGTAGTACGTTATAACGTCATCCCATACTACGTAATGCGTTATAACGTCATCCCATGTATCGTAATACGGTATAACGTCATACCATATAACCTATTACGTTATAACGTCATACCATATAACGTATTACGTTATAACGTCATACCATATAACCTATTACGTTATAACGTCATCCCTTATAACGTAATACGTTATAACGTTATACCATATAACCTATTACATTATAACGTCATCCCGTATTACGTAATACGTTATAACGTCATCCCTTATAACGTAATACGTTATAACGTCATACCATATAACGCAATACGTTATAACGTCGTCCCATATAACGTAATACGTTATAACGTCATCCCATATAACGTAATACGTTATAACGTCATCGCATATAACGCAATACGGTATAACGTCATACCATATAACCTATTTACGTTATGACGTCATACCATATAACGTATTACGTTATAACGTCATACCATATAACCTATTACGTTATAACGTCATCCCGTATTACGTAATACGTTATAATGTCATCCCATATAACGTAATACGTTATAACGTCATACCATATAACGCAATACGTTATAACGTCGTCCCATATAACCTATTTACGTTATAACGTCACACCATATGACGTATTACGTTATAACGTCATACCGTATAACCTATTACGTTATAACGTCATACCATATAACGTAATACGTTATAACGTTATACCATATAACCTATTACGTTATAACGTCATCCCATATAACGTAATACGTTATAACGTCATCCCATATAACGTAATACGTTATAACGTCATCCCATATAACGCAATACGTTATAACGTCGTCCCACATAACCTAATGCGTTATAACGCCATCCCATATTACGCAATGCGTTATAACGTCATCCCATATAACGTAATACGGTATAACGTCATACCATATAACCTATTACGTTATAACGTCATCCCATATAACGTAATACGTTATAACGTCATCCCATATAACGCAATACGTTATACCGTCGTCCGACATAACGTAATACGTTATAGCGTCATCCCATATTACGTAATGCGTTATAACGTCATCCCATATAACGTAATACGGTATAACGTCACACCATATAACGTAATTCGTTATAACGTCATACCATATAACCTAATACGTTATAACGTCATACCATATAACGTAATACGGTATAACGTCACACCATATAACGCAATACGTTAAAGCGTCGTCCGACATAACGTAATACGTTATAGCGTCATCCCATATTACGTAATGCGTTATAACGTCATCCCATATAACGTAATACGGTATAACGTCCCACCATATAACGTAATTCGGTATAACGTCATACCATATAACCTAATACGTTATAACGTCATACCATATAACGTAATACGGTATAACGTCACACCATATAACGTAATTCGGTATAACGTCATACCATATAACCTAATACGTTATAACGTCATACCATATAACGTAATACGGTATAACGTCACACCATATAACCTATTACGTTATAACGTCATCCCGTATTACGTAATACGTTATAATGTCATCCCATATAGCGTAATACGTTATAACGTCATACCATATAACGCAATACGTTATAACGTCGTCCCATATAACGTAATACGTTATAACGTCATCCCATATAACGTAATACGTTATAACGTCATCCCATATAACGCAATACGTTATAACGTCGTCCCACATATCGTAGTACGTTATAACGTCATCCCATACTACGTAATGCGTTATAACGTCATTCCATGTAACGTAATACGGTATAACGTCATACCATATAACCTATTACGTTATAACGTCATACCATATAACGTATTACGTTATAACGTCATACCATATAACCTATTACGTTATAACGTCATACCATATAACGTAATACGTTATAACGTTATACCATATAACCTATTACATTATAACGTCATCCCGTATTACGTAATACGTTATAACGTCATCCCTTATAACGTAATACGTTATAACGTCATACCATATAACGCAATACGTTATAACGTCGTCCCATATAACGTAATACGTTATAACGTCATCCCATATAACGTAATACGTTATGACGTCATCCCATATAACGCAATACGGTATAACGTCATACCATATAACCTATTTACGTTATGACGTCATACCATATAACGTATTACGTTATAACGTCATACCATATAACCTATTACGTTATAACGTCATCCCGTATTACGTAATACGTTATAATGTCATCCCATATAACGTAATACGTTATAACGTCATACCATATAACGCAATACGTTATAACGTCGTCCCATATAACCTATTTACGTTATAACGTCATACCATATAACGTATTACGTTATAACGTCATGCCATATAACGTAATACGTTATAGCGTCATACCATATAACCTAATACGTTATAACGGTATTCCATATATCGTAATACGTTATAACGTCATCCCATATAACGTAATGCGTTATAACGTCGACCCATATTACGTAATACGATATAACGTCACACCATATGACGTATTACGTTATAACGTCATACCGTATAACCTATTACGTTATAACGTCATACCATATAACGTAATACGTTATAACGTTATACCATATAACCTATTACGTTATAACGTCATCCCATATAACGTAATACGTTATAACGTCATCCCATATAACGTAATACGTTATAACGTCATCCCATATAACGCAATACGTTATAACGTCGTCCCACATAACCTAATGCGTTATAACGCCATCCCATATTACGCAATGCGTTATAACGTCGTCCGACATAACGTAATACGTTATAGCGTCATCCCATATTACGTAATGCGTTATAACGTCATCCCATATAACGTAATACGGTATAACGTCACACCATATAACGTAATTCGTTATAACGTCATACCATATAACCTAATACGTTATAACGTCATACCATATAACGTAATACGGTATAACGTCACACCATATAATGCAATACGTTGTAGCGTCGTCCGACATAACGTAATACGTTATAGCGTCATCCCATATTACGTAATGCGTTATAACGTCATGCCATATAACGTAATACGGTATAACGTCCCACCATATAACGTAATTCGGTATAACGTCATACCATATAACCTAATACGTTATAACGTCATACCATATAACGTAATACGGTATAACGTCACACCATATAACGTAATTCGGTATAACGTCATACCATATAACCTAATACGTTATAACGTCATACCATATAACGTAATACGGTATAACGTCACACCATATAACGTAATTCGGTATAACGTCATCCCATATAACGTAAAACGTTATAACGTCATCCCATATAACGCAATACGTTATAACGTCGTCCGACATAACGTAATACGTTATAGCGTCATCCCATATTACGTAATACGTTATAACGTCATCCCATATAATGCAATACGTTATAACGTCGTCCGACATAACGTAATACGTTATAGCGTCATCCCATATTACGTAATGCGTTATAACGTCATCCCATATAACGTAATACGGTATAACGTCACACCATATAACGTAATTCGGTATAACGTCATCCCATACTACATAATACGTTATAACGGCATCCCATATAACGAAATACGTTATAACGTCATCCCATATAACGTAATACGTTACAACGCCATCCCATATAACGTAATTCGGTATAACGTCATACCATATAAAATATTAAGTTATTACGTCATACCATATATATCCTATTACGTTATAACGTCATCCCATATAAAGTAATACGTTATAACGTCATCCCATATAACGTAATACGTTATAACGCCATCCCATATAACGCAATACGTTATAACGTCGTCCCATATAACGTCATACGGTATAACGTCATACCATGTAAGGTAATACGTTATAACGCCATCCCATATAACGCAATACGTTATAACCTCGTCCCACATAACCTAATGCGTTATAACGTCATCCCATACTACGTATTGCGTTATAACGTCATCCCATATAACGTAATACGGTATAACGTCATCCCATATAACGTAATGCGTTATAACGTCTACCCATATTACGTAATACGATATAACGTCACACCATATGACGTATTACGTTATAACGTCATACCGTATAACCTATTACGTTATAACGTCATACCATATAACGTAATTCGGTACAACGTCATACGACATAACCTATTTACGTTATAACGTCATACCATATAACGTATTACGTTATAACGGCATTCCATATAACGTAATACGGTATAACGTCATCCCATATAACGTAATGCGTTATAACGTCTACCCATATTACGTAATACGATATAACGTCACACCATATGACGTATTACGTTATAACGTCATACCGTATAACCTATTACGTTATAACGTCATACCATATAACGTAATTCGGTACAACGTCATACGACATAACCTATTTACGTTATAACGTCATCCCATATAACGTAATACGTTATAACGCCATCCCATATAACGCAATACGTTATAACGTCGTCCCATATAACGTCATACGGTATAACGTCATACCATGTAAGGTAATACGTTATAACGCCATCCCATATAACGCAATACGTTATAACCTCGTCCCACATAACCTAATGCGTTATAACGTCATCCCATACTACGTATTGCGTTATAACGTCATCCCATATAACGTAATACGGTATAACGTCATCCCATATAACGCAATGCGTTATAACGTCATCCCATATAACGTAATGCGTTATAACGTCTACCCATATTACGTAATACGATATAACGTCACACCATATGACGTATTACGTTATAACGTCATATCGTATAGCCTATTACGTTATAACGTCATACCATATAACCTATTTACGTTATAACGTCATACGACATAACCTATTTACGTTATAACGTCATACCATATAACGTAATACGTTATAACGTTATACCATATAACCTATTACATTATAACGTCATCCCGTATTACGTAATACGTTATAACGTCATCCCTTATAACGTAATACGTTATAACGTCATACCATATAACGCAATACGTTATAACGTCGTCCCATATAACGTAATACGTTATAACGTCATCCCATATAACGTAATTCGGTACAACGTCATACCACATAACCTATTTACGTTATAACGTCAAACCATATAACGTATTACGTTATAACGTCATCCCATATAACGTAATGCAGTATAACGTCTACCCATATTACGTAATACGATATAACGTCACACCATATGACGTATTACGTTATAACGTCATACCGTATAACCTATTACGTTATAACGTCATACCATATAACGTAATACGTTATAACGTCGTCCCATATAACGTAATACGTTATAACGTCATCCCATATAACGTAATTCGGTACAACGTCATACCACATAACCTATTTACGTTATATCGTCATCCCACATAACGTAATACGTTATAACGTCATCCCATATAACGTAATACGTTATAACGTCATCCCATATAACTCAATACGTTATAACGTCGTTCCACATAATCTAATGCGTTATAACGCCATCCCATATTACGTAATGCGTTATAACGTCATCCCATATAACGTAATACGTTATAACGTTATACCATATAACCTATTACGTTATAACGTCATACCATATAACGTATTCCGTTATAACGTCATGCCATATAACGTAATACGTTATAGCGTCATACCATATAACGTAATGCGTTATAACGTCATCCCATATAACGTAATGCGTTATAACGCCATCCCATATAACGCAATACGTTATAACCTCGTCCCACATAACCTAATGCGTTATAACGTCATCCCATACTGCGTATTGCGTTATAACTTCATCCCATATAACGTAATACGGTATAACGTCATCCCATATAACGTAATGCGTTATAACGTCTACCCATATTACGTAATACGATATAACGTCACACCATATGACGTATTACGTTATAACGTCATACCGTATAACCTATTACGTTCTAACGTCATACCATATACCGTAATACGTTATAACGTTATACCATATAACCTATTACGTTATAACGTCATACCATATAACGTATTCCGTTATAACGTCATGCCATATAACGTAATACGTTATAGCGTCATACCATATAACGTATTGCGTTATAACGGCATTCCATATAACGTAATACGTTATAACGTCATCCCATATAACGTAATGCGTTATAACGTCTACCCATATTACGTAATACGATATAACGTCACACCATATGACGTATTACGTTATAACGTCATACCATATAACCTATTACGTTATAACGCCATCCCATATAACGTAATACGTTATAACGTCATCCCATATAACGTAATACGTTATAACGTTATCCCATATAACGCAATACGTTATAACGTCGTCCCACATAACGTAATACGTTATAACGTCATCCCATACTACGTAATGCGTTATAACGTCATCCCATATAACGTAATACGGTATAACGTCATACCATATAACCTATTTACGTTATAACGTCATACCATACAACGTATTACGTTATAACGTCATACCATATAACCTGTTACGTTATAACGTCATACCATATAACGTGATACGTTATAACGTTATACCACATAACCTATTACGTTATAACGTCATAACATTTAACGTATTACGTTATAACGTTATGCCATATAACGTAATGCGTTATAGCGTCATACCATATAACGTAATGCGTTATAACGTCGACCCATATTACGTAATACGATATAACGTCACACCATATAACCTATTACGTTATAACGTCATACCATATAACGTGATACGTTATAACGTTATACCACATAACCTATTACGTTATAACGTCATAACATTTAACGTATTACGTTATAACGTCATACCGTATAACCTATTAAGTTATAACGTCATACCATATAACGTAATTCGGTACAACGTCATACCACATAACCTATTTACGTTATAACGTCATACCATATAACGTATTACGTTATAACGTCATCCCATATAACGTAATGCGTTATAACGTCTACCCATATTACGTAATACGATATAACGTCACACCATATGACGTATTACGTTATAACGTCATACCGTATAACCTATTACGTTATAACGTCATACCATATAACGTAATACGTTATAACGTTATACCATATAACCTATTACGTTATATCGTCATCCCACATAACGTAATACGTTATAACGTCATCCCATATAACGTAATACGTTATAACGTCATCCCATATAATTCAATACGTTATAACGTCGTTCCACATAATCTAATGCGTTATAACGCCATCCCATATTACGTAATACGATATAACGTCACACCATATGACGTATTACGTTATAACGTCATACCGTATAACCTATTACGTTATAACGTCATACCATATAACGTAATACGTTATAACGTCGTCCCATATAACGTAATACGTTATAACGTCATCCCATATAACGTAATTCGGTACAACGTCATACCACATAACCTATTTACGTTATATCGTCATCCCACATAACGTAATACGTTATAACGTCATCCCATATAACGTAATACGTTATAACGTCATCCCATATAACTCAATACGTTATAACGTCGTTCCACATAATCTAATGCGTTATAACGCCATCCCATATTACGTAATGCGTTATAACGTCATCCCATATAACGTAATACGTTATAACGTTATACCATATAACCTATTACGTTATAACGTCATACCATATAACGTATTCCGTTATAACGTCATGCCATATAACGTAATACGTTATAGCGTCATACCATATAACGTAATGCGTTATAACGTCATCCCATATAACGTAATGCGTTATAACGCCATCCCATATAACGCAATACGTTATAACCTCGTCCCACATAACCTAATGCGTTATAACGTCATCCCATACTACGTATTGCGTTATAACTTCATCCCATATAACGTAATACGGTATAACGTCATCCCATATAACGTAATGCGTTATAACGTCTACCCATATTACGTAATACGATATAACGTCACACCATATGACGTATTACGTTATAACGTCATACCGTATAACCTATTACGTTCTAACGTCATACCATATACCGTAATACGTTATAACGTTATACCATATAACCTATTACGTTATAACGTCATACCATATAACGTATTCCGTTATAACGTCATGCCATATAACGTAATACGTTATAGCGTCATACCATATAACGTATTGCGTTATAACGGCATTCCATATAACGTAATACGTTATACCGTCATCCCATATAACGTAATGCGTTATAACGTCTACCCATATTACGTAATACGATATAACGTCACACCATATGACGTATTACGTTATAACGTCATACCATATAACCTATTACGTTATAACGCCATCCCATATAACGTAATACGTTATAACGTCATCCCATATAACGTAATACGTTATAACGTTATCCCATATAACGCAATACGTTATAACGTCATAACATTTAACGTATTACGTTATAACGTTATGCCATATAACGTAATGCGTTATAGCGTCATACCATATAACGTAATGCGTTATAACGTCGACCCATATTACGTAATACGATATAACGTCACACCATATAACCTATTACGTTATAACGTCATACCATATAACGTGATACGTTATAACGTTATACCACATAACCTATTACGTTATAACGTCATAACATTTAACGTATTACGTTATAACGTCATACCGTATAACCTATTAAGTTATAACGTCATACCATATAACGTAATTCGGTACAACGTCATACCACATAACCTATTTACGTTATAACGTCATACCATATAACGTATTACGTTATAACGTCATCCCATATAACGTAATGCGTTATAACGTCTACCCATATTACGTAATACGATATAACGTCACACCATATGACGTATTACGTTACAACGTCATACCGTATAACCTATTACGTTATAACGTCATACCATATAACGTAATACGTTATAACGTTATACCATATAACCTATTACGTTATATCGTCATCCCACATAACGTAATACGTTATAACGTCATCCCATATAACGTAATACGTTATAACGTCATCCCATATAATTCAATACGTTATAACGTCGTTCCACATAATCTAATGCGTTATAACGCCATCCCATATTACGTAATGCGTTATAACGTCATCCCATATAACGTAATACGGTATAACGTCATACCATATAACCTATTTACGTTATGACGTCATACCATATAACGTATTACGTTATAACGTCATACCATATAACCTATTACGTTATAACGTCATACCATATAACGTAATACGTTATAACGTTATACCATATAACCTATTACGTTATAACGTCATCCCATATTACGTAATACGTTATAACGTCATCCCATATAACGTGATACGGTATAACGTCATACCATATAACCTATTTACGTTATAACGTCATACCATATAACGTATTACGTTATAACGTCATACCATATAACCTATTACGTTCTAACGTCATACCATATAACGTAATACGTTATAACGTTATACCATATAACCTATTACGTTATAACGTCATACCATATAACGTATTCCGTTATAGCGTCATCCCATATAACGTAATACGGTATAACGTCATACCATATAACCTATTTACGTTATGACGTCATACCATATAACGTATACGTTATAACGTCATACCATATTACGTAATACGTTATAACGTCATCCCATATAACGAAATACGGTATAACGTCATCCCATATAACGTAATGCCTTATAACGTCTACCCATATTACGTAATACGATATAACGTCACACCATATGACGTATTACGTTATAACGTCATACCGTATAACCTATTACGTTATAACGTCATACCATATAACGTAATTCGGTACAACGTCATACCACATAACCTATTTACGTTATAACGTCATACCATATAACGTATTGCGTTATAACGGCATTCCATATAACGTAATACGTTATAACGTCATCCCATATAACGTAATGCGTTATAACGCCATCCCATATAATACGTTATAACCTCGTCCCACATAACGTAATACGTTATAACGTCATCCCATACTACTTAATGCGTTATAACGTCATCCCATATAACGTAATACGTTATAACGTCATACCATATAACCTATTTACGTTATAACGTCATACCATATAACTTATTACGTTATAACGTCATACCATATAACCTATTACGTTCTAACGTCATACCATATAACGTAATACGTTATAACGTTATACCATATAACCTATTACGTTATAACGTCATACCATATAACGTATTCCGTTATAGCGTCATGCCATATAACGTAATACGTTATAGCGTCATACCATATAACGTAATGCGTTATAACGTCATCCCATATAACGTAATGCGTTATAACGCCATCCCATATAACGCAATACGTTATAACCTCGTCCCACATAACCTAATGCGTTATAACGTCATCCCATACTACGTATTGCGTTATAACGTCATCCCATATAACGTAATACGTTATAACGTCATCCCATATAACGTAATGCGTTATAACGTCTACCCATATTACGTAATACGATATAACGTCACACCATATGACGTATTACGTTATAACGTCATACCATATAACGTATTACGTTATAACGTCATACCATATAACCTGTTACGTTATAACGTCATACCATATAACGTGATACGTTATAACGTTATACCACATAACCTATTACGTTATAACGTCATAACATTTAACGTATTACGTTATAACGTCATGCCATATAACGTAATGCGTTATAGCGTCATACCATATAACGTAATGCGTTATAACGTCGACCCATATTACGTAATACGATATAACGTCACACCATATAACCTATTACGTTATAACGTCATACCATATAACGTGATACGTTATAACGTTATACCACATAACCTATTACGTTATAACGTCATAACATTTAACGTATTACGTTATAACGTCATACCGTATAACCTATTAAGTTATAACGTCATACCATATAACGTAATTCGGTACAACGTCATACCACATAACCTATTTACGTTATAACGTCATACCATATAACGTATTACGTTATAACGTCATCCCATATAACGTAATGCGTTATAACGTCTACCCATATTACGTAATACGATATAACGTCACACCATATGACGTATTACGTTATAACGTCATACCATATAACGTGATACGTTATAACGTTATACCACATAACCTATTACGTTATAACGTCATAACATTTAACGTATTACGTTATAACGTCATACCGTATAACCTATTACGTTATAACGTCATACCATATAACGTAATTCGGTACAACGTCATACCACATAACCTATTTACGTTATAACGTCATACCATATAACGTATTACGTTATAACGTCATCCCATATAACGTAATGCAGTATAACGTCTACCCATATTACGTAATACGATATAACGTCACACCATATGACGTATTACGTTATAACGTCATACCGTATAACCTATTACGTTATAACGTCATACCATATAACGTAATACGTTATAACGTTATACCATATAACCTATTACGTTATATCGTCATCCCACATAACGTAATACGTTATAACGTCATCCCATTTAACGTAATACGTTATAACGTCATCCCATATAACTCAATACGTTATAACGTCGTTCCACATAATCTAATGCGTTATAACGACATCCCATATTACGTAATGCGTTATAACGTCATCCCATATAACGTAATACGTTATAACGTTATACCATATAAAATATTACGTTATAACGTCATACGATATAACGTATTCCGTTATAACGTCATGCCATATAACGTAATACGTTATAACGTCATACCATATAACGTAATGCGTTATAACGTCATCCCATATAACGTAATGCGTTATAACGCCATCCCATATAACGCAATACGTTATAACCTCGTCCCACATAACCTAATGCGTTATAACGTCATCCCATACTACGTATTGCGTTATAACTTCATCCCATATAACGTAATACGGTATAACGTCATCCCATATAACGTAATGCGTTATAACGTCTACCCATATTACGTAATACGATATAACGTCACACCATATGACGTATTACGTTATAACGTCATACCGTATAACCTATTACGTTCTAACGTCATACCATATAACGTAATACGTTATAACGTTATACCATATAACCTATTACGTTATAACGTCATACCATATAACGTATTCCGTTATAACGTCATGCCATATAACGTAATACGTTATAGCGTCATACCATATAACGTATTGCGTTATAACGGCATTCCATATAACGTAATACGTTATAACGTCATCCAATATAACGTAATGCGTTATAACGTCTACCCATATTACGTAATACGATATAACGTCACACCATATGACGTATTACGTTATAACGTCATACCGTATAACCTATTACGTTATAACGTCATACCATATAACCTATTACGTTATAACGCCATCCCATATAACGTAATACGTTATAACGTCATCCCATATAACGTAATACGTTATAACGTCATCCCATATAACGCAATACGTTATAACGTCGTCCCACATAACGTAATACGTTATAACGTCATCCCATACTACGTAATGCGTTATAACGTCATCCCATATAACGTAATACGGTATAACGTCATACCATATAACCTATTTACGTTATAACGTCATACCATATAACGTATTACGTTATAACGTCATACCATATAACCTGTTACGTTATAACGTCATACCATATAACGTGATACGTTATAACGTTATACCACATAACCTATTACGTTATAACGTCATAACATTTAACGTATTACGTTATAACGTCATACCGTATAACCTATTAAGTTATAACGTCATACCATATAACGTAATTCGGTACAACGTCATACCACATAACCTATTTACGTTATAACGTCATACCATATAACGTATTACGTTATAACGTCATCCCATATAACGTAATGCGTTATAACGTCTACCCATATTACGTAATACGATATAACGTCACACCATATGACGTATTACGTTATAACGTCATACCGTATAACCTATTACGTTATAACGTCATACCATATAACGTAATACGTTATAACGTTATACCATATAACCTATTACGTTATATCGTCATCCCACATAACGTAATACGTTATAACGTCATCCCATATAACGTAATACGTTATAACGTCATCCCATATAATTCAATACGTTATAACGTCGTTCCACATAATCTAATGCGTTATAACGCCATCCCATATTACGTAATGCGTTATAACGTCATCCCATATAACGTAATACGGTATAACGTCATACCATATAACCTATTTACGTTATGACGTCATACCATATAACGTATTACGTTATAACGTCATACCATATAACCTATTACGTTATAACGTCATACCATATAACGTAATACGTTATAACGTTATACCATATAACCTATTACGTTATAACGTCATCCCATATTACGTAATACGTTATAACGTCATCCCATATAACGTATACGTTATAACGTCATACCATATTACGTAATACGTTATAACGTCGTCCCATAGAACGAAATACGGTATAACGTCATCCCATATAACGTAATGCGTTATAACGTCTACCCATATTACGTAATACGATATAACGTCACACCATATGACGTATTACGTTATAACGTCATACCGTATAACCTATTACGTTATAACGTCATACCATATAACGTAATTCGGTACAACGTCATACCACATAACCTATTTACGTTATAACTTCATACCATATAACGTATTGCGTTATAACGGCATTCCATATAACGTAATACGTTATAACGTCATCCCATATAACGTAATGCGTTATAACGCCATCCCATATAACGCAATACGTTATAACCTCGTCCCACATAACCTAATGCGTTATAACGTCATCCCATACTACGTATTGCGTTATAACTTCATCCCATATAACGTAATACGGTATAACGTCATCCCATATAAGGTAATGCGTTATAACGTCTACCCATATTACGTAATACGATATAACGTCACACCATATGACGTATTACGTTATAACGTCATACCGTATAACCTATTACGTTATAACGTCATACCATATAACGTAATTCGGTACAACGTCATACCACATAACCTATTTACGTTATAACGTCATACCATATAACGTATTGCGTTATAACGGCATTCCATATAACGTAATACGTTATAACGTCATCCCATATAACGTAATGCGTTATAACGTCTACCCATATTACGTAATACGATATAACGTCACACCATATGACGTATTACGTTATAACGTCATACCGTATAACCTATTACGTTATAACGTCATACCATATAACCTATTACGTTATAACGCCATCCCATATAACGTAATACGTTATAACGTCATCCCATATAACGTAATACGTTATAACGTCATCCCATATAACGCAATACGTTATAACGTCGTCCCACATAACGTAATACGTTATAACGTCATCCCATACTACGTAATGCGTTATAACGTCATCCCATATAACGTAATACGGTATAACGTCATACCATATAACCTATTTACGTTATAACGTCATACCATATAACGTATTACGTTATAACGTCATACCATATAACCTATTACGTTATAACGTCATACCATATAACGTGATACGTTATAACGTTATACCACATAACCTATTACGTTATAACGTCATAACATTTAACGTATTACGTTATAACGTCATGCCATATAACGTAATGCGTTATAGCGTCATACCATATAACGTAATGCGTTATAACTTCGACCCATATTACGTAATACGATATAACGTCACACCATATAACCTATTACGTTATAACGTCATACCATATAACGTGATACGTTATAACGTTATACCACATAACCTATTACGTTATAACGTAATAACATTTAAAGTATTACGTTATAACGTCATACCGTATAACCTATTACGTTATAACGTCATACCATATAACTTAATTCGGTACAACGTCATACCACATAACCTATTTACGTTATAACGTCATACCATATAACGTATTACGTTATAACGTCATCCCATATAACGTAATACGTTATAACGTCATCCCATATAACGCAATACGTTATAACGTCGTCCCACATAACGTAATACGTTATAACGTCATCCCATACTACGTAATGCGTTATAACGTCATCCCATATAACGTAATACGGTATAACGTCATACCATATAACCTATTGACGTTATAACGTCATACCATATAACGTATTACGTTATAACGTCATACCATATAACCTATTACGTTATAACGTCATACCATATAACGTGATACGTTATAACGTTATACCACATAACCTATTACGTTATAACGTCATAACATTTAACGTATTACGTTATAACGTCATGCCATATAACGTAATGCGTTATAGCGTCATACCATATAACGTAATGCGTTATAACGTCGACCCATATTACGTAATACGATATAACGTCACACCATATAACCTATTACGTTATAACGTCATACCATATAACGTGATACGTTATAACGTTATACCACATAACCTATTACGTTATAACGTCATAACATTTAACGTATTACGTTATAACGTCATACCATATAACGTATTACGTTATAACGTCATGCCATATAACGTAATACGTTATAGCGTAATACCATATAACCTAGTACGTTATAACGGTATTCCATATAACGTAATACGTTATAACGTCATCCCATATAACGTAATGCGTTATAACGTCGACCCATATTACGTAATACGATATAACGTCACACCATATGACGTATTACGTTATAACGTCATACCGTATAACCTATTACGTTATAACGTCATACCGTATAACGTAATACGTTATAACGTTATACCATATAACCTATTACGTTATAACGTCATCCCATATAACGTAATACGTTATAACGTCATCCCATAAAACGTAATACGTTATAACGTCATCCCATATAACGCAATACGTTATAACGTCATACCATATAACGTAATGCGTTATAACGTCGACCCATATTACGTAATACGTTATAACGTCATCCCATATAACGAAATACGGTATAACGTCATCCCATATAACGTAATGCGTTATAACGTCTACCCATATTACGTAATACGATATAACGTCACACCATATGACGTATTACGTTATAACGTCATACCGTATAACCTATTACGTTATAACGTCATACCATATAACGTAATTCGGTACAACGTCATACCACATAACCTATTTACGTTATAACGTCATACCATATAACGTATTGCGTTATAACGGCATTCCATATAACGTAATACGTTATAACGTCATCCCATATAACGTAATGCGTTATAACGCCATCCCATATAACGCAATACGTTATAACCTCGTCCCACATAACCTAATGCGTTATAACGTCATCCCATACTACGTATTGCGTTATAACTTCATCCCATATAACGTAATACGGTATAACGTCATCCCATATAACGTAATGCGTTATAACGTCTACCCATATTACGTAATACGATATAACGTCACACCATATGACGTATTACATTATAACGTCATACCGTATAACCTATTACGTTATAACGTCATACCATATAACCTATTACGTTATAACGCCATCCCATATAACGTAATACGTTATAACGTCATCCCATATAACGTAATACGTTATAACGTCATCCCATATAACGCAATACGTTATAACGTCGTCCCACATAACGTAATACGTTATAACGTCATCCCATACTACGTAATGCGTTATAACGTCATCCCATATAACGTAATACGGTATAACGTCATACCATATAACCTATTTACGTTATAACGTCATACCATATAACGTATTACGTTATAACGTCATACCATATAACCTATTACGTTATAACGTCATACCATATAACGTGATACGTTATAACGTTATACCACATAACCTATTACGTTATAACGTCATAACATTTAACGTATTACGTTATAACGTCATGCCATATAACGTAATGCGTTGTAGCGTCATACCATATAACGTAATGCGTTATAACGTCGACCCATATTATGTAATACGATATAACGTCACACCATATAACCTATTACGTTATAACGTCATACCATATAACGTGATACGTTATAACGTTATACCACATATCCTATTACGTTATAACGTCATAACATTTAACGTATTACGTTATAACGTCATACCGTATAACCTATTACGTTATAACGTCATACCATATAACGCAATACGTATTAACGTCGTCCCACATAACCTAATGCGTTATAACGCCATCCCATATTACGCAATGCGTTATAACGTCATCCCATATAACGTAATACGGTATAACGTCATACCATATAACCTATTACGTTATAACGTCATCCCATATAACGTAATACGTTACAATGTCATCCCATATAACGTAATACGTTATAACGTCATCCCATATAACGCAATACGTTATAACGTCGTCCCACATAACGTAGTACGTTATAACGTCATCCCATACTACGTAATGCGTTATAGCGTCATCCCATATAACGTAATACGTTATAACGTCATACCATATAACCTATTACGTTATAACGTCATACCATATAACGTATTACGTTATAACGTCATACCATATAACCTATTACGTTATAACGTCATACCATATAACGTATTACGTTATAACGTCATACCATATAACCTATTACGTTATAACGTCATACCATATAACCTATTTACGTTATAACGTCATCCCATATAACGTAATACGTTATAACGTCATCCCATATAACGCAATACGTTATAACGTCGTCCGACATAACGTAATACGTTATAGCGTCATCCCATATTACGTAATGCGTTATAACGTCATCCCATATAACGTAATACGGTATAATGTCACACCATATAACGTAATTCGTTATAACGTTATACCATATAACCTATTACGTTATAACGTCATCCCGTATTACGTAATACGTTATAACGTCATCCCATATAACGTAATACGTTATAACGTCATCCCATATAACGCAATACGATATAACGTCGTCCCACATAACGTAATACGTTATAACGTCATCCCATACTACGTAATGCGTTATAACGTCATCCCATATAACGTAATACTGTATAACGTCATACCATGTAACCTATTACGTTATAACGTCATACCGTATAACGTATTACGTTATAACGTCATACCATATAACCTATTACGTTATAACGTCATACCATATAACGTAATACGTTATAACGTCATCCCATATAACGTAATACGTTATAACGTCATACCATATAACGCAATACGTTATAACGTCGTCCCATATATACTATTTACGTTATAACGTCATACCATATAACGTATTACGTTATAACGTCATGCCATATAACGTAATACGTTATAGCGTAATACCATATAACCTAATACGTTATAACGGTATTCCATATAACGTAATACGTTATAACGTCATCCCATATAACGTAATGCGTTATAACGTCGACCCATATTACGTAATACGATATAACGTCACACCATATGACGTATTACGTTATAACGTCATACCGTATAACCTATTACGTTATAACGTCATACCATATAACGTAATACGTTATAACGTTATACCATATAACCTATTACGTTATAACGTCATCCCATATAACGTAATACGTTATAACGTCATCCCA
This sequence comes from Bombus vancouverensis nearcticus, assembly GCF_051014615.1. Classification (NCBI taxonomy): domain Eukaryota; kingdom Metazoa; phylum Arthropoda; class Insecta; order Hymenoptera; family Apidae; genus Bombus; species Bombus vancouverensis. The sequence continues at coordinate 4,652,398 of NC_134911.1, forward strand.
TAAAACGTAATACGTTATAACGTCATCCCATATAACGCAATACGTTATAACGTCATACCATATAACGTAATGCGTTATAACGTCGACCCATATTACGTAATACGATATAACGTCACACCATATGACGTAATACGGTATAACGTCATACCATATAACCTATTTACGTTATGACGTCATACCATATAACGTATTACGTTATAACGTCATACCATATAACCTATTACGTTATAACGTCATACCATATAACGTATTACGTTATAACGGTATTCCATATAACGTAATACGTTATAACGTCATCCCACATAACGTAATACGTTATAACGTCATCCCATATAACGTAATACGTTATAACGTCATCCCATATAACTCAATACGTTATAACGTCGTTCCACATAATCTAATGCGTTATAACGCCATCCCATATTACGTAATGCGTTATAACGTCATCCCATATATCGTAATACGGTATAACGTCATACCATATAACCTATTTACGTTATGACGTCATACCATATAACGTATTACGTTATAACGTCATACCATATAACCTATTACGTTATAACGTCATACCATATAACGTAATACGTTATAACGTTATACGATATAACCTATTACGTTATAACGTCATCCCATATTACGTAATACGTTATAACGTCATCCCATATAACGTATACGTTATAACGTCATACCATATTACGTAATACGTTATAACGTCATTCCATATAACGAAATATGTTATAACGTCATCCCATATAACGTAATACGTTATAACGTCATCCCATATAACGTAATTCGGTATAACGACATACCATATAACCTATTAAGTTATAACGTCATTGCATATAACCTATTAAGTTATAACGTCATACCATATAACCTATCACGTTATAACGTCATCCCATATAACGTAATACGTTATAGCGTCATTCCATATAACGTAATACGCTATAACGTCATCCCATATAACGTATTACGTTATACCGTCATACCATATAAAATATTATGTTATAACGTCACACCATATAACGTAATACGTTATAATTCTATACCATATATCCTATTACGTTATAACGTCAGCCCATATAACGTAATACGTTATAACGTCATACCATATAACGCAATACGTTATAACGTCGTCCCATATAACGTAATACGTTATAACGCCATGCCATATAACGTAATACGTTATAGCGTAATACCATATAACCTAATACGTTATAACGGTATTCCATATAACGTAATACGTTATAACGTCATCCCATATAACGTAATGCGTTATAACGTCGACCCATATTACGTAATACGATATAACGTCACACCATATGACGTATTACGTTATAACGTCATACCGTATAACCTATTACGTTATAACGTCATACCATATAACGTAATACGTTATAACGTTATACCATATAACCTATTACGTTATAACGTCATCCCATATAACGTAATACGTTATAACGTCATCCCATAAAACGTAATACGTTATAGCGTCATCCCATATAACGTAATACGCTATAACGTCATCCCATATAACGTATTACGTTATACCGTCATACCATATAAAATATTATGTTATAACGTCACACCATATAACGTAATACGTTATAATTTTATACCATATATCCTATTACGTTATAACGTCAGCCCATATAACCTATTACGTTATAACGTCATACCATATAACGTATTACGTTATAACGTCATACCATATAACCTATTACGTTATAAAGTGATACCATATAACGTAATACGTTATAACGTTATACCATATAACCTATTTCATTATAACGTCATCCCGTATTACGTAATACGTTATAACGTCATCCCTTATAACGTAATACGTTATAACGTCATACCATATAACGCAATACGTTATAACGTCGTCCCATATAACGTAATACGTTATAACGTCATCCCATATAACGTAATACGTTATAACGTCATCCCATATAACGCAATACGGTATAACGTCATACCATATAACCTATTTACGTTATGACGTCATACCATATAACCTATCACGTTATAACGTCATCGCGTATTACGTAATACGTTATAACGTCATCCCATATAACGTAATACGTTATAACGTCATCCCATATAACGCAATACGTATTAACGTCGTCCCACATAACCTAATGCGTTATAACGCCATCCCATATTACGCAATGCGTTATAACGTCATCCCATATAACGTAATACGGTATAACGTCATACCATATAACCTATTACGTTATAACGTCATCCCATATAACGTAATACGTTATAACGTCATCCCATATAACGCAATACGTTATAACGTCGTCCGACATAACGTAATACGTTATAGCGTCATCCCATATTACGTATTGCGTTATAACGTCATCCCATATAACGTAATACGGTATAACGTCACACCATATAACGTAATTCGTTATAACGTCATACCATATAACCTAATACGTTATAACGTCATACCATATAACGTAATACGGTATAACGTCACACCATATAACGTAATTCGGTATAACGTCATCCCATATAACGTAATACGTTATAACGTCGTCCCATATAACGTAATACGTTATAACGTCATCCCATATAACGTAATACGTTATAACGTCATCCCATATAACGCAATACGTTATAACGTCGTCCCATATAACGTAATACGTTATAACGTCATCCCATATAACGTAATACGTTATAACGTCATCCCATATAACACAATACGATATAACGTCGTCCCACATAACGTAATACGTTATAACGTCATACCATATTACGTAATGCGTTATAACGTCATCCCATATAACGTATTACGTTATAACGTCATACCATATAACCTATTACGTTATAACGTCATACCATATAACGTAATACGTTATAACGTTATACCATATAACCTATTACGTTATAACGTCATCCCGTATTACGTAATACGTTATAACGTCATCCCATATAACGTAATACGTTATAACGTCATACCATATAACGCAATACGTTATAGCGTCGTCCCATATATACTATTTACGTTATAACGTCATACCATATAACGTATTACGTTATAACGTCATGCCATATAACGTAATACGTTATAGCGTAATACCATATATACTATTTACGTTATAACGTCATACCATATAACGTATTACGTTATAACGTCATACCATATAACCTATCACGTTATAACGTCATCCCATATAACGTAATAAGTTATAGCGTCATCCCATATAACGTAATACGCTATAACGTCATCCCATATAACGTATTACGTTATACCGTCATACCATATAAAATATTATGTAATAACGTCACACCATATAACGTAATACGTTATAATTTTATACCATATATCCTATTACGTTATAACGTCATACCATATAACGTATTACGTTATAACGTCATACCATATAACCTATTTACGTTATGACGACATACCATATAACGTATTACGTTATAACGTCATACCATATAACCTATTACGTTATAACGTCATCGCGTATTACGTAATACGTTATAACGTCATCCCATATAACGTAATACGTTATAACGTCATCCCATATAACGCAATACGTATTAACGTCGTCCCATATAACGTAATACGTTATAACGTCATTCCATATAACGTAATACGTTATAACGTCATCCCATATAACGCAATACGGTATAACGTCATACCATATAACCTATTTACGTTATGACGACATACCATATAACGTATTACGTTATAACGTCATACCATATAACCTATTACGTTATAACGTCATCGCGTATTACGTAATACGTTATAACGTCATCCCATATAACGTAATACGTTATAACGTCATCCCATATAACGCAATACGTATTAACGTCGTCCCACATAACCTAATGCGTTATAACGCCATCCCATATTACGCAATGCGTTATAACGTCATCCCATATAACGTAATACGGTGTAACGTCATACCATATAACCTATTACGTTATAACGTCATACCATATAACGTATTACGTTATAACGTCATACCATATAACCTATTACGTTATAACGTCATACCATATAACGCAATACGTATTAACGTCGTCCCACATAACCTAATGCGTTATAACGCCATCCCATATTACGCAATGCGTTATAACGTCATCCCATATAACGTAATACGGTATAACGTCATACCATATAACCTATTACGTTAGAACGTCATCCCATATAACGTAATACGTTACAATGTCATCCCATATAACGTAATACGTTATAACGTCATCCCATATAACGCAATACGTTATAACGTCGTCCCACATAACGTAGTACGTTATAACGTCATCCCATACTACGTAATGCGTTATAACGTCATCCCATATAACGTAATACGTTATAACGTCATACCATATAACCTATTACGTTATAACGTCATACCATATAACGTATTACGTTATAACGTCATACCATATAACCTATTACGTTATAACGTCATACCATATAACGTATTACGTTATAACGTCATACCATATAACCTATTACGTTATAACGTCATACCATATAACGTAATACGTTATAACGTTATACCATATAACCTATTACATTATAACGTCATCCCGTATTACGTAATACGTTATAACGTCATCCCTTATAACGTAATACGTTATAACGTCATACCATATAACGCAATACGTTATAACGTCGTCCCATATAACGTAATACGTTATAACGTCATTCCATATAACGTAATACGTTATAACGTCATCCCATATAACGCAATACGGTATAACGTCATACCATATAACCTATTTACGTTATGACGACATACCATATAACGTATTACGTTATAACGTCATACCATATAACCTATTACGTTATAACGTCATCGCGTATTACGTAATACGTTATAACGTCATCCCATATAACGTAATACGTTATAACGTCATCCCATATAACGCAATACGTATTAACGTCGTCCCACATAACCTAATGCGTTATAACGCCATCCCATATTACGCAATGCGTTATAACGTCATCCCATATAACGTAATACGGTATAACGTCATACCATATAACCTATTACGTTATAACGTCATCCCATATAACGTAATACGTTATAACGTCATCCCATATAACGCAATACGTTATAACGTCGTCCGACATAACGTAATACGTTATAGCGTCATCCCATATTACGTAATGCGTTATAACGTCATCCCATATAACGTAATACGGTATAATGTCACACCATATAACGTAATTCGTTATAACGTTATACCATATAACCTATTACGTTATAACGTCATCCCGTATTACGTAATACGTTATAACGTCATCCCATATAACGTAATACGTTATAACGTCATCCCATATAACGCAATACGATATAACGTCGTCCCACATAACGTAATACGTTATAACGTCATCCCATACTACGTAATGCGTTATAACGTCATCCCATATAACGTAATACTGTATAACGTCATACCATGTAACCTATTACGTTATAACGTCATACCGTATAACGTATTACGTTATAACGTCATACCATATAACCTATTACGTTATAACGTCATACCATATAACGTAATACGTTATAACGTCATCCCATATAACGTAATACGTTATAACGTCATACCATATAACGCAAAACGTTATAACGTCGTCCCATATATACTATTTACGTTATAACGTCATACCATATAACGTATTACGTTATAACGTCATGCCATATAACGTAATACGTTATAGCGTAATACCATATAACCTAATACGTTATAACGGTATTCCATATAACGTAATACGTTATAACGTCATCCCATATAACGTAATGCGTTATAACGTCGACCCATATTACGTAATACGATATAACGTCACACCATATGACGTATTACGTTATAACGTCATACCGTATAACCTATTACGTTATAACGTCATACCATATAACGTAATACGTTATAACGTTATACCATATAACCTATTACGTTATAACGTCATCCCATATAACGTAATACGTTATAACGTCATCCCATAAAACGTAATACGTTATAACGTCATCCCATATAACGCAATACGTTATAACGTCATACCATATAACGTAATGCGTTATAACGTCGACCCATATTACGTAATACGATATAACGTCACACCATATGACGTAATACGGTATAACGTCATACCATATAACCTATTTACGTTATGACGTCATACCATATAACGTATTACGTTATAACGTCATACCATATAACCTATTACGTTATAACGTCATACCATATAACGTATTACGTTATAACGGTATTCCATATAACGTATACGTTATAACGTCATCCCACATAACGTAATACGTTATAACGTCATCCCATATAACGTAATACGTTATAACGTCATCCCATATAACTCAATACGTTATAACGTCGTTCCACATAATCTAATGCGTTATAACGCCATCCCATATTACGTAATGCGTTATAACGTCATCCCATATAACGTAATACGGTATAACGTCATACCATATAACCTATTTACGTTATGACGTCATACCATATAACGTATTACGTTATAACGTCATACCATATAACCTATTACGTTATAACGTCATACCATATAACGTAATACGTTATAACGTTGTACGATATAACCTATTACGTTATAACGTCATCCCATATTACGTAATACGTTATAACGTCATCCCATATAACGTATACGTTATAACGTCATACCATATTACGTAATACGTTATAACGTCATTCCATATAACGAAATATGTTATAACGTCATCCCATATAACGTAATACGTTATAACGTCATCCCATATAACGTAATTCGGTATAACGACATACCATATAACCTATTAAGTTATAACGTCATTCCATATAACCTATTAAGTTATAACGTCATACCATATAACCTATCACGTTATAACGTCATCCCATATAACGTAATACGTTATAGCGTCATCCCATATAACGTAATACGTTATAACGTCATCCCATATAACGTATTACGTTATACCGTCGTACCATATAAAATATTATGTTATAACGTCACACCATATAACGTAATAAGTTATAATTCTATGCCATATATCCTATTACGTTATAACGTCAGCCCATATAACGTAATACGTTATAACGTCATACCATATAACGCAATACGTTATAACGTCGTCCCATATAACGTAATACGTTATAACGCCATGCCATATAACGTAATACGTTATAGCGTAATACCATATAACCTAATACGTTATAACGGTATTCCATATAACGTAATACGTTATAACGTCATCCCATATAACGTAATGCGTTATAACGTCGACCCATATTACGTAATACGATATAACGTCACACCATATGACGTATTACGTTATAACGTCATACCGTATAACCTATTACGTTATACCGTCGTACCATATAAAATATTATGTTATAACGTCACACCATATAACGTAATACGTTATAATTCTATACCATATATCCTATTACGTTATAACGTCAGCCCATATAACGTATTACGTTATAACGTCATGCCATATAACGTAATACGTTATAGCGTAATACCATATATACTATTTACGTTATAACGTCATACCATATAACGTATTACGTTATAACGTCATACCATATAACCTATCACGTTATAACGTCATCCCATATAACGTAATACGTTATAGCGTCATCCCATATAACGTAATACGCTATAACGTCATCCCATATAACGTATTACGTTATACCGTCATACCATATAAAATATTATGTAATAACGTCACACCATATAACGTAATACGTTATAATTTTATACCATATATCCTATTACGTTATAACGTCATACCATATAACGTATTACGTTATAACGTCATACCATATAACCTATTTACGTTATGACGACATACCATATAACGTATTACGTTATAACGTCATACCATATAACCTATTACGTTATAACGTCATCGCGTATTACGTAATACGTTATAACGTCATCCCATATAACGTAATACGTTATAACGTCATCCCATATAACGCAATACGTATTAACGTCGTCCCATATGACGTAATACGTTATAACGTCATTCCATATAACGTAATACGTTATAACGTCATCCCATATAACGCAATACGGTATAACGTCATACCATATAACCTATTTACGTTATGACGACATACCATATAACGTATTACGTTATAACGTCATACCATATAACCTATTACGTTATAACGTCATCGCGTATTACGTAATACGTTATAACGTCATCCCATATAACGTAATACGTTATAACGTCATCCCATATAACGCAATACGTATTAACGTCGTCCCACATAACCTAATGCGTTATAACGCCATCCCATATTACGCAATGCGTTATAACGTCATCCCATATAACGTAATACGGTATAACGTCATACCATATAACCTATTACGTTATAACGTCATACCATATAACGTATTACGTTATAACGTCATACCATATAACCTATTACGTTATAACGTCATACCATATAACGCAATACGTATTAACGTCGTCCCACATAACCTAATGCGTTATAACGCCATCCCATATTACGCAATGCGTTATAACGTCATCCCATATAACGTAATACGGTATAACGTCATACCATATAACCTATTACGTTATAACGTCATCCCATATAACGTAATACGTTACAATGTCATCCCATATAACGTAATACGTTATAACGTCATCCCATATAACGCAATACGTTATAACGTCGTCCCACATAACGTAGTACGTTATAACGTCATCCCATACTACGTAATGCGTTATAACGTCATCCCATATAACGTAATACGTTATAACGTCATACCATATAACCTATTACGTTATAACGTCATACCATATAACGTATTACGTTATAACGTCATACCATATAACCTATTACGTTATAACGTCATACCATATAACGTATTACGTTATAACGTCATACCATATAACCTATTACGTTATAACGTCATACCATATAACGTAATACGTTATAACGTTATACCATATAACCTATTACATTATAACGTCATCCCGTATTACGTAATACGTTATAACGTCATCCCTTATAACGTAATACGTTATAACGTCATACCATATAACGCAATACGTTATAACGTCGTCCCATATAACGTAATACGTTATAACGTCATTCCATATAACGTAATACGTTATAACGTCATCCCATATAACGCAATACGGTATAACGTCATACCATATAACCTATTTACGTTATGACGACATACCATATAACGTATTACGTTATAACGTCATACCATATAACCTATTACGTTATAACGTCATCGCGTATTACGTAATACGTTATAACGTCATCCCATATAACGTAATACGTTATAACGTCATCCCATATAACGCAATACGTATTAACGTCGTCCCACATAACCTAATGCGTTATAACGCCATCCCATATTACGCAATGCGTTATAACGTCATCCCATATAACGTAATACGGTATAACGTCATACCATATAACCTATTACGTTATAACGTCATCCCATATAACGTAATACGTTATAACGTCATCCCATATAACGCAATACGTTATAACGTCGTCCGACATAACGTAATACGTTATAGCGTCATCCCATATTACGTAATGCGTTATAACGTCATCCCATATAACGTAATACGGTATAATGTCACACCATATAACGTAATTCGTTATAACGTTATACCATATAACCTATTACGTTATAACGTCATCCCGTATTACGTAATACGTTATAACGTCATCCCATATAACGTAATACGTTATAACGTCATCCCATATAACGCAATACGATATAACGTCGTCCCACATAACGTAATACGTTATAACGTCATCCCATACTACGTAATGCGTTATAACGTCATCCCATATAACGTAATACTGTATAACGTCATACCATGTAACCTATTACGTTATAACGTCATACCGTATAACGTATTACGTTATAACGTCATACCATATAACCTATTACGTTATAACGTCATACCATATAACGTAATACGTTATAACGTCATCCCATATAACGTAATACGTTATAACGTCATACCATATAACGCAATACGTTATAACGTCGTCCCATATATACTATTTACGTTATAACGTCATACCATGTAACGTATTACGTTATAACGTCATGCCATATAACGTAATACGTTATAGCGTAATACCATATAACCTAATACGTTATAACGGTATTCCATATAACGTAATACGTTATAACGTCATACCATATAACGTAATGCGTTATAACGTCGACCCATATTACGTAATACGATATAACGTCACACCATATGACGTATTACGTTATAACGTCATACCGTATAACCTATTACGTTATAACGTCATACCATATAACGTAATACGTTATAACGTTATACCATATAACCTATTACGTTATAACGTCATCCCATATAACGTAATACGTTATAACGTCATCCCATAAAACGTAATACGTTATAACGTCATCCCATATAACGCAATACGTTATAACGTCATACCATATAACGTAATGCGTTATAACGTCGACCCATATTACGTAATACGATATAACGTCACACCATATGACGTAATACGGTATAACGTCATACCATATAACCTATTTACGTTATGACGTCATACCATATAACGTATTACGTTATAACGTCATACCATATAACCTATTACGTTATAACGTCATACCATATAACGTATTACGTTATAACGGTATTCCATATAACGTAATACGTTATAACGTCATCCCACATAACGTAATACGTTATAACGTCATCCCATATAACGTAATACGTTATAACGTCATCCCATATAACTCAATACGTTATAACGTCGTTCCACATAATCTAATGCGTTATAACGCCATCCCATATTACGTAATGCGTTATAACGTCATCCCATATATCGTAATACGGTATAACGTCATACCATATAACCTATTTACGTTATGACGTCATACCATATAACGTATTACGTTATAACGTCATACCATATAACCTATTACGTTATAACGTCATACCATATAACGTAATACGTTATAACGTTATACGATATAACCTATTACGTTATAACGTCATCCCATATTACGTAATACGTTATAACGTCATCCCATATAACGTATACGTTATAACGTCATACCATATTACGTAATACGTTATAACGTCATTCCATATAACGAAATATGTTATAACGTCATCCCATATAACGTAATACGTTATAACGTCATCCCATATAACGTAATTCGGTATAACGACATACCATATAACCTATTAAGTTATAACGTCATTCCATATAACCTATTAAGTTATAACGTCATACCATATAACCTATCACGTTATAACGTCATCCCATATAACGTAATACGTTATAGCGTCATCCCATATAACGTAATACGCTATAACGTCATCCCATATAACGTATTACGTTATACCGTCGTACCATATAAAATATTATGTTATAACGTCACACCATATAACGTAATACGTTATAATTATATACCATATATCCTATTACGTTATAACGTCAGCCCATATAACGTAATACGTTATAACGTCATACCATATAACGCAATACGTTATAACGTCGTCCCATATAACGTAATACGTTATAACGCCATGCCATATAACGTAATACGTTATAGCGTAATACCATATAACCTAATACGTTATAACGGTATTCCATATAACGTAATACGTTATAACGTCATCCCATATAACGTAATGCGTTATAACGTCGACCCATATTACGTAATACGATATAACGTCACACCATATGACGTATTACGTTATAACGTCATACCGTATAACCTATTACGTTATAACGTCATACCATATAACGTAATACGTTATAACGTTATACCATATAACCTATTACGTTATAACGTCATCCCATATAACGTAATACGTTATAACGTCATCCCATAAAACGTAATACGTTATAGCGTCATCCCATATAACGTAATACGCTATAACGTCATCCCATATAACGTATTACGTTATACCGTCATACCATATAAAATATTATGTTATAACGTCACACCATATAACGTAATACGTTATAATTTTATACCATATATCCTATTACGTTATAACGTCAGCCCATATAACCTATTACGTTATAACGTCATACCATATAACGTATTACGTTATAACGTCATACCATATAACCTATTACGTTATAAAGTCATACCATATAACGTAATACGTTATAACGTTATACCATATAACCTATTTCATTATAACGTCATCCCTTATTACGTAATACGTTATAACGTCATCCCTTATAACGTAATACGTTATAACGTCATACCATATAACGCAATACGTTATAACGTCGTCCCATATAACGTAATACGTTATAACGTCATCCCATATAACGTAATACGTTATAACGTCATCCCATATAACGCAATACGGTATAACGTCATACCATATAACCTATTTACGTTATGACGTCATACCATATAACGTATTACGTTATAACGTCATACCATATAACCTATCACGTTATAACGTCATCGCGTATTACGTAATACGTTATAACGTCATCCCATATAACGTAATACGTTATAACGTCATCCCATATAACGCAATACGTATTAACGTCGTCCCACATAACCTAATGCGTTATAACGCCATCCCATATTACGCAATGCGTTATAACGTCATCCCATATAACGTAATACGGTATAACGTCATACCATATAACCTATTACGTTATAACGTCATCCCATATAACGTAATACGTTATAACGTCATCCCATATAACGCAATACGTTATAACGTCGTCCGACATAACGTAATACGTTATAGCGTCATCCCATATTACGTAATGCGTTATAACGTCATCCCATATAACGTAATACGGTATAACGTCACACCATATAACGTAATTCGTTATAACGTCATACCATATAACCTATTACGTTATAAAGTCATACCATATAACGTAATACGTTATAACGTTATACCATATAACCTATTACGTTATAACGTCATTCCATATAACGTAATACGTTATAACGTCATCCCATAAAACGTAATACGTTATAGCGTCATCCCATATAACGTAATACGCTATAACGTCATCCCATATAACGTATTACGTTATACCGTCATACCATATAAAATATTATGTTATAACGTCACACCATATAACGTAATACGTTATAATTTTATACCATATATCCTATTACGTTATAACGTCAGCCCATATAACCTATTACGTTATAACGTCATACCATATAACGTATTACGTTATAACGTCATACCATATAACCTATTACGTTATAAAGTCATACCATATAACGTAATACGTTATAACGTTATACCATATAACCTATTACATTATAACGTCATCCCGTATTACGTAATACGTTATAACGTCATCCCTTATAACGTAATACGTTATAACGTCATACCATATAACGCAATACGTTATAACGTCGTCCCATATAACGTAATACGTTATAACGTCATCCCATATAACGTAATACGTTATAACGTCATCCCATATAACGCAATACGGTATAACGTCATACCATATAACCTATTTAAGTTATGACGTCATACCATATAACGTATTACGTTATAACGTCATACCATATAACCTATCACGCTATAACGTCATCGCGTATTACGTAATACGTTATAACGTCATCCCATATAACGTAATACGTTATAACGTCATCCCATATAACGCAATACGTATTAACGTCGTCCCACATAACCTAATGCGTTATAACGCCATCCCATATTACGCAATGCGTTATAACGTCATCCCATATAACGTAATACGGTATAACGTCATACCATATAACCTATTACGTTATAACGTCATCCCATATAACGTAATACGTTATAACGTCATCCCATATAACGCAATACGTTATAACGTCGTCCGACATAACGTAATACGTTATAGCGTAATACCATATAACCTAATACGTTATAACGGTATTCCATATAACGTAATACGTTATAACGTCATCCCATATAACGTAATGCGTTATAACGTCGACCCATATTACGTAATACGATATAACGTCACACCATATGACGTATTACGTTATAACGTCATACCGTATAACCTATTACGTTATAACGTCATACCATATAACGTAATACGTTATAACGTTATACCATATAACCTATTACGTTATAACGTCATCCCATATAACGTAATACGTTATAACGTCATCCCATAAAACGTAATACGTTATAACGTCATCCCATATAACGCAATACGTTATAACGTCATCCCATATAACGTAATTCGGTATAACGTCATACCATATAACCTATTAAGTTATAACGTCATACCATATAACCTATTAAGTTATAACGTCATACCATATAACGTAATGCGTTATAACGTCGACCCATATTACGTAATACGATATAACGTCACACCATATGACGTAATACGGTATAACGTCATACCATATAACCTATTTACGTTATGACGTCATACCATATAACGTATTACGTTATAACGTCATACCATATAACCTATTACGTTATAACGTCATACCATATAACGTATTACGTTATAACGGTATTCCATATAACGTAATACGTTATAACGTCATCCCATATAACGTAAGGCGTTATAACGTCTACCCATATTACGTAATACGATATAACGTCACACCATATGACGTATTACGTTATAACGTCATACCGTATAAACTATTACGTTATAACGTCATACCATATAACGTAATACGTTATAACGTCATCCCATATAACTCAATACGTTATAACGTCGTTCCACATAATCTAATGCGTTATAACGCCATCCCATATTACGTAATGCGTTATAACGTCATCCCATATATCGTAATACGGTATAACGTCATACCATATAACCTATTTACGTTATGACGTCATACCATATAACGTATTACGTTATAACGTCATACCATATAACCTATTACGTTATAACGTCATACCATATAACGTAATATGTTATAACGTTATACGATATAACCTATTACGTTATAACGTCATCCCATATTACGTAATACGTTATAACGTCATCCCATATAACGTATACGTTATAACGTCATACCACATTACGTAATACGTTATAACGTCATTTCATATAACGAAATACGTTATAACGTCATTCCATATAACGTAATACGTTATAACGTCATCCCATATAACGTATTACGTTATACCGTCATACCATATAAAATATTATGTTATAACGTCACACCATATAACGTAATACGTTATAGCGTCATCCCATATAACGTAATACGCTATAACGTCATCCCATATAACGTATTACGTTATACCGTCATACCATATAAAATATTATGTTATAACGTCACACCATATAACCTATTAAGTTATAACGTCATACCATATAACCTATCACGTTATAACGTCATCCCATATAACGTAATACGTTATAGCGTCATCCCATATAACGTAATACGCTATAACGTCATCCCATATAACGTATTACGTTATACCGTCATACCATATAAAATATTATGTTATAACGTCACACCATATAACGTAATACGTTATAATTTTATACCATATATCCTATTACGTTATAACGTCAGCCCATATAACGTAATACGTTATAACGTCATACCATATAACGCAATACGTTATAACGTCGTCCCATATAACGTAATACGTTATAACGTCATCCCATATAACGTAATACGTTATAACGTCATCCCATATAACGCAATACGATATAACGTCGTCCCACATAACGTAATACGTTATAACGTCATACCATATTACGTAATGCGTTATAACGTCATCGCATATAACGTATTACGTTATAACGTCATACCATATAACCTATTACGTTATAACGTCATACCATATAACGTAATACGTTATAACGTCATCCCATAAAACGTAATACGTTATAACGTCATCCCATATAACGCAATACGTTATAACGTCATACCATATAACGTAATGCGTTATAACGTCGACCCATATTACGTAATACGATATAACGTCACACCATATGACGTAATACGGTATAACGTCATACCATATAACCTTTTTACGTTATGACGTCATACCATATAACGTATTACGTTATAACGTCATACCATATAACCTATTACGTTATAACGTCATACCATATAACGTATTACGTTATAACGGTATTCCATATAACGTAATACGTTATAACGTCATCCCATATAACGTAAGGCGTTATAACGTCTACCCATATTACGTAATACGATATAACGTCACACCATATGACGTATTACGTTATAACGTCATACCGTATAACCTATTACGTTATAACGTCATACCATATAACGTAATACGTTATAACGTTATACCATATAACCTATTACGTTATAACGTCATCCCACATAACGTAATACGTTATAACGTCATCCCATATAACGTAATACGTTATAACGTCATCCCATATAACTCAATACGTTATAACGTCGTTCCACATAATCTAATGCGTTATAACGCCATCCCATATTACGTAATGCGTTATAACGTCATCCCATATAACGTAATACGGTATAACGTCATACCATATAACCTATTTACGTTATGACGTCATACCATATAACGTATTACGTTATAACGTCATACCATATAACCTATTACGTTATAACGTCATACCATATAACGTAATACGTTATAACGTTATACGATATAACCTATTACGTTATAACGTCATCCCATATTACGTAATACGTTATAACGTCATCCCACATAACGTATACGTTATAACGTCATACCATATTACGTAATACGTTATAACGTCATCCCATATAACGAAATACGTTATAACGTCATCCCATATAACGTAATACGTTATAACGTCATCCCATATAACGTAATTCGGTATAACGTCATAGCATATAACCTATTAAGTTATAACGTCATACCATATAACCTATTAAGTTATAACGTCATACCATATAACCTATTAAGTTATAACGTTATGCCATATAACCTATCACGTTATAACGTCATCCCATATATCGTAATACGTTATAGCGTCATCCCATATAACGTAATACGCTATAACGTCATCCCATATAACGTATTACGTTATACCGTCATACCATATAAAATATTATGTTATAACGTCACACCATATAACGTAATACGTTATAATTTTATACCATATATCCTATTACGTTATAACGTCAGCCCATATAACGTAATATGTTATAATGTCATCCCATATTACGTAATACGTTATAACGTCATCCCATATAACGTAATACGGTATAACGTCATACCATATAACCTATTACGTTATAACGTCATCCCATATAACGTAATACGTTACAACGTCATCCCATATAACGTAATACGTTATAACGTCATCCCATATAACGTAATACGGTATTTCGTCATACCATATAACCTATTTACGTTATAACGTCATACCATATAACGTAATACGGTATAACGTCATACCATATAACTTATTACGTTATAACGTCATACCATATAACGTAATACGTTATAACGTCATACCATATAACCTATTACGTTATAACGTCATCCCGTATTACGTAATACGGTATAACGTCACACCATATAACGTGATTCGTCATAACGTCTTACCATATAACCTAATACGTTATAACGTCATACCATATAACGTAATACGGTATAACGTCACACCATATAACGTAATTCGGTATAACGTCATCCCATATAACGTAATACGTTATAACGTCGTCCCATATAACGTAATACGTTATAACGTCATCCCATATAACGTAATACGTTATAACGTCATCCCATATAACGCAGTACGTTATAACGTCGTCCCACATAACGTAGTACGTTATAACGTCATCCCATACTACGTAATGCGTTATAACGTCATCCCATATAACGTAATACGGTATAACGTCATACCATATAACGTAATACGTTACAACGTCATCCCATATAACGTAATACGTTATAACGTCATCCCATATAACGTAATACGGTATTTCGTCATACCATATAACCTATTTACGTTATAACGTCATACCATATAACGTAATACGGTATAACGTCATACCATATAACTTATTACGTTATAACGTCATACCATATAACTTATTACGTTATAACGTCATACCATATAACGTAATACGTTATAACGTCATCCCATATAACGTAATACGGTATTTCGTCATACCATATAACCTATTTACGTTATAACGTCATACCATATAACGTAATACGGTATAACGTCATACCATATAACTTATTACGTTATAACGTCATACCATATAACGTAATACGTTATAACGTCATACCATATAACGTAATACGTTATAACGTCGTCCCATATAACCTATTAAGTTATAACGTCATACCATATAACCTATTAAGTTATAACGTCATACCATATAACCTATTAAGTTATAACGTTATGCCATATAACCTATCACGTTATAACGTCATCCCATATATCGTAATACGTTATAGCGTCATCCCATATAACGTAATACGCTATAACGTCATCCCATATAACGTATTACGTTATACCGTCATACCATATAAAATATTATGTTATAACGTCACACCATATAACGTAATACGTTATAATTTTATACCATATATCCTATTACGTTATAACGTCAGCCCATATAACGTAATATGTTATAATGTCATCCCATATTACGTAATACGTTATAACGTCATCCCATATAACGTAATACGGTATAACGTCATACCATATAACCTATTACGTTATAACGTCATCCCATATAACGTAATACGTTACAACGTCATCCCATATAACGTAATACGTTATAACGTCATCCCATATAACGTAATACGGTATTTCGTCATACCATATAACCTATTTACGTTATAACGTCATACCATATAACGTAATACGGTATAACGTCATACCATATAACTTATTACGTTATAACGTCATACCATATAACGTAATACGTTATAACGTCATACCATATAACCTATTACGTTATAACGTCATCCCGTATTACGTAATACGGTATAACGTCACACCATATAACGTGATTCGTCATAACGTCATACCATATAACCTAATACGTTATAACGTCATACCATATAACGTAATGCGGTATAACGTCACACCATATAACGTAATTCGGTATAACGTCATCCCATATAACGTAATACGTTATAACGTCGTCCCATATAACGTAATACGTTATAACGTCATCCCATATAACGTAATACGTTATAACGTCATCCCATATAACGCAGTACGTTATAACGTCGTCCCACATAACGTAGTACGTTATAACGTCATCCCATACTACGTAATGCGTTATAACGTCATCCCATATAACGTAATACGGTATAACGTCATACCATATAACGTAATACGTTACAACGTCATCCCATATAACGTAATACGTTATAACGTCATCCCATATAACGTAATACGGTATTTCGTCATACCATATAACCTATTTACGTTATAACGTCATACCATATAACGTAATACGGTATAACGTCATACCATATAACTTATTACGTTATAACGTCATACCATATAACTTATTACGTTATAACGTCATACCATATAACGTAATACGTTATAACGTCATCCCATATAACGTAATACGGTATTTCGTCATACCATATAACCTATTTACGTTATAACGTCATACCATATAACGTAATACGGTATAACGTCATACCATATAACTTATTACGTTATAACGTCATACCATATAACGTAATACGTTATAACGTCATACCATATAACGTAATACGTTATAACGTCGTCCCATATAACCTATTTACGTTATAACGTCATACCATATAACGTATTACGTTATAACGTCATGCCATATAACGTAATACGTTATAGCGTAATACCATATAACCTAATACGTTATAACGGTATTCCATATAACGTAATACGTTATAACGTCATCCCATATAACGTAATGCGTTATAACGTCGACCCATATTACGTAATACGATATAACGTCACACCATATAACGTAATTCGGTATAACGTCATCCCATATAACGTAATACGTTATAACGTCGTCCCATATAACGTAATACGGTATAACGTCACACCATATAACGTAATTCGGTATAACGTCATCCCATATAACGTAATACGTTATAACGTCGTCCCATATAACGTAATACGTTATAACGTCATCCCATATAACGTAATACGTTATAACGTCATCCCATATAACGCAGTACGTTATAACGTCGTCCCACATAACGTAGTACGTTATAACGTCATCCCATACTACGTAATGCGTTATAACGTCATCCCATATAACGTAATACGGTATAACGTCATACCATATAACCTATTACGTTATAACGTCATACCATATAACGTATTACGTTATAACGTCATACCATATAAAGTAATGCGTTATAACGTCGACCCATATTACGTAATACGTTATAACGTCATACCATATAACGTAATACGTTATAACGTCATACCATATAACCTAATACGTTATAACGTCATACCATATAACGTAATACGGTATAACGTCACACCATATAACGTACTACGTTATAACGTCATACCATATAACCTATTACGTTATATCGTCATACCATATAACGCAATACGTTATAACGTCGTCCCATATAACCTATTTACGTTATAACGTCATACCATATAACGTATTACGTTATAACGTCATGCCATATAACGTAATACGTTATAGCGTAATACCATATAACCTAATACGTTATAACGGTATTCCATATAACGTAATACGTTATAACGTCATCCCATATAACGTAATGCGTTATAACGTCGACCCATATTACGTAATACGATATAACGTCACACCATATAACGTGATTCGTCATAACGTCATACCATATAACCTAATACGTTATAACGTCATACCATATAACGTAATACGGTATAACGTCACACCATATAACGTAATTCGGTATAACGTCATCCCATATAACGTAATAGGTTATAACGTCGTCCCATATAACGTAATACGTTATAACGTCATCCCATATAACGCAGTACGTTATAACGTCGTCCCACATAACGTAGTACGTTATAACGTCATCCCATACTACGTAATGCGTTATAACGTCATCCCATACAACGTAATACGGTATAACGTCATACCATATAACCTATTACGTTATAACGTCATACCATACAACGTATTACGTTATAACGTCATACCATATAACCTATTACGTTATAACGTCATACCATATAACGTAATACGTTATAACGTTATACCATATAACCTATTACGTTATGACGTCATCCCGTATTACGTAATACGTTATAACGTCATCCCATATAACGTAATACGTTATAACGTCATACCATATAACGCAATACGTTATAACGTCGTCCCATATAACGTAATACGTTATAACGTCATCCCATATAACGTAATACGTTATAACGTCATCCCATATAACGCAATACGATATAACGTCGTCCCACATAACGTAATACGTTATAACGTCATCCCATATTACGTAATGCGTTATAACGTCACCCCATATAACGTACTACGTTATAACGTCATACCATATAACCTATTACGTTATAACGTCATACCATATAACGCAATACGTTATAACGTCGTCCCATATAACCTATTTACGTTATAACGTCATACCATATAACGTATTACGTTATAACGTCATGCCATATAACGTAATACGTTATAGCGTTATACCATATAACCTAATACGTTATAACGGTATTCCATATAACGTAATACGTTATAACGTCATCCCATATAACGTAATGCGTTATAACGTCGACCCATATTACGTAATACGATATAACGTCACACCATATGACGTATTACGTTATAACGTCATACCGTATAACCTATTACGTTATAACGTCATACCATATAACGTAATACGTTATAACGTTATACCATATAACCTATTACGTTATAACGTCATCCCATATAACGTAATACGTTATAACGTCATCCCATAAAACGTAATACGTCATAACGTCATCCCATATAACGCAATACGTTATAACGTCGTACCATATAACGCAATGCGTTATAACGTCGACCCATATTACGTAATACGATATAACGTCACACCATATGACGTAATACGGTATAACGTCATACCATATAACGTATTACGTTATACCGTCATACCATATAAAATATTATGTTATAACGTCACACCATATAACGTAATACGTTATAATTTTATACCATATATCCTATTACGTTATAACGTCATCCCGTATTACGTAATACGTTATAACGTCATCCCATATAACGTATTACGTTATAACGTCATACCATATAACCTATTACGTTATAACGTCATACCATATAACGCAATACGTTATAACGTCGTCCCATATAACCTATTTACGTTATGACGTCATACCATATAACGTATTACGTTATAACGTCATACCATATAACCTATTACGTTATAACGTCATACCATATAACGTAATACGTTATAACGTTATACCATATAACCTATTACGTTATAACGTCATCCCATATAACGTAATACGTTATAACGTCATCCCATAAAACGTAATACGTTATAACGTCATCCCATATAACGCAATACGTTATAACGTCATACCATATAACGTAATGCGTTATAACGTCGACCCATATTACGTAATACGATATAACGTCACACCATATGACGTAATACGGTATAACGTCATACCATATAACGTATTACGTTATACCGTCATACCATATAAAATATTATGATATAACGTCACACCATATAACGTAATACGTTATAACGTTATACCATATAACCTATTACGTTATAACGTCATCCCGTATTACGTAATACGTTATAACGTCATCCCATATAACGTAATACGTTATAACGTCATACCATATAACGCAATACGTTATAACGTCGTCCCATATAACGTAATACGTTATAACGTCATCCCATATAACGTAATACGTTATAACGTCATACCATATAACGCAATACGATATAACGTCGTCCCACATAATGTAATACGTTATAACGTCATCCCATATTACGTAATGCGTTATAACGTCATCCAATATAACGTATTACGTTATAACGTCATACCATATAACCTATTACGTTATAACGTCATACCATATAACGCAATACGTTATAACGTCGTCCCATATAACCTATTTACGTTATGACGTCATACCATATAACGTATTACGTTATAACGTCATACCATATAACCTATTACGTTATAACGTCATACCATATAACGTAATACGTTATAACGTCATCCCATATAACTCAATACGTTATAACGTCGTTCCACATAATCTAATGCGTTATAACGCCATCCCATATTACGTAATGCGTTATAACGTCATCCCATATAACGTAATACGGTATAACGTCATACCATATAACCTATTTACGTTATGACGTCATACCATATAACGTATTACGTTATAACGTCATACCATATAACCTATTACGTTATAACGTCATACCATATAACGTAATACGTTATAACGTTATACGATATAACCTATTACGTTATAACGTCATCCCATATTACGTAATACGTTATAACGTCATCCCATATAACGTATACGTTATAACGTCATACCATATTACGTAATACGTTATAACGTCATCCCATATAACGAAATACGTTATAACGTCATCCCATATAACGTAATACCTTATAACGTCATCCCATATAACGTAATTCGGTATAACGTCATACCATATAACCTATTAAGTTATAACGTCATACCATATAACCTATTAAGTTATAACGTCATACCATATAACCTATCACGTTATAACGTCATCCCATATAACGTAATACGTTATAGCGTCATCCCATATAACGTAATACGCTATAACGTCATCCCATATAACGTATTACGTTATACCGTCATACCATATAAAATATTATGTTATAACGTCACACCATATAACGTAATACGTTATAATTTTATACCATATATCCTATTACGTTATAACGTCAGCCCATATAACGTAATACGTTATAGCGTCATACCATATAACCTAATACGTTATAACGGTATTCCATATATCGTAATACGTTATAACGTCATCCCATATAACGTAATGCGTTATAACGTCGATCCATATTACGTAATACGATATAAGGTCACACCATATGACGTATTACGTTATAACGTCATACCGTATAACGTAATACGTTATAACGTCATACCATATAACCTATTACGTTATAACGTCATTCCGTATAACGTAATACGTTATAACGTCATCCCATATAACGTAATGCGTTATAACGTCGACCCATATTACGTAATACGATATAACGTCACACCATATGACGTATTACGTTATAACGTCATACCGTATAACCTATTACGTTATAACGTCATACCATATAACGCAATACGTTATAACGTCGTCCCATATAACGTAATACGTTATAACGTCATCCCGTATTACGTAATACGTTATAACGTCATCCCATATAACGTAATACGGTATAACGTCATACCATATAACCTATTACGTTATAACGTCATCCCATATAACGTAATACGTTACAACGTCATCCCATATAACGTAATACGTTATAACGTCATCCCATATAAAGTAATACGGTATTTCGTCATACCATATAACCTATTTACGTTATAACGTCATACCATATAACGTAATACGGTATAACGTCATACCATATAACTTATTACGTTATAACGTCATACCATATAACGTAATACGTTATAACGTCATACCATATAACCTATTACGTTATAACGTCATTCCGTATTACGTAATACGTTATAATGTCATCCCATATAGCGTAATACGTTATAACGTCATACCATATAACGCAATACGTTATAACGTCGTCCCATACTACGTAATGCGTTATAACGTCATCCCATATAACGTAATACGGTATAACGTCATACCATATAACCTATTACGTTATAACGTCATACCATATAACGTATTACGTTATAACGTCATACCATATAACCTATTACGTTATAACGTCATACCATATAACGTAATACGTTATAACGTTATACCATATAACCTATTACATTATAACGTCATCCCGTATTACGTAATACGTTATAACGTCATCCCTTATAACGTAATACGTTATAACGTCATACCATATAACGCAATACGTTATAACGTCGTCCCATATAACGTAATACGTTATAACGTCATCCCATATAACGTAATACGTTATAACGTCATCCCATATAACGCAATACGGTATAACGTCATACCATATAACCTATTTACGTTATGACGTCATACCATATAACGTATTACGTTATAACGTCATACCATATAATATATTACGTTATAACGTCATCCCGTATTACGTAATACGTTATAACGTCATCCCATATAACGTTATACGTTATAACGTCATACCATATAACGCAATACGTTATAACGTCGTCCCATATAACCTATTTACGTTATAAGGTCATACCATATAACGTATTACGTTATAACGTCATGCCATATAACGTAATACGTTATAGCGTCATACCATATAACCTAATACGTTATAACGGTATTCCATATATCGTAATACGTTATAACGTCATCCCATATAACGTAATGCGTTATAACGTCGACCCATATTACGTAATACGATATAACGTCACACCATATGACGTATTACGTTATAACGTCATACCGTATAACCTATTACGTTATAACGTCATACCATATAACGTAATACGTTATAACGTTATACCTTATAACCTATTACGTTATAACGTCATCCCATATAACGTAATACGTTATAACGTCATCCCATATTACGCAATGCGTTATAACGTCATCCCATATAACGTAATACGGTATAACGTCATACCATATAACCTATTACGTTATAACGTCATCCCATATAACGCAATACGTTATAACGTCATCCCATATAACGCAATACGTTATAACGTCATCCCATATAACGCAATAAGTTATAACGTCGTCCCACATAACGTAGTACGTTATAACGTCATCCCGTATTACGTAATACGTTATAACGTCATCCCATATAACGTTATACGTTATAACGTCATACCATATAACGCAATGCGTTATAACGTCATCCCATATAACGTAATACGGTATAACGTCATACCATATAACCTATTACGTTATAACGTCATCCCATATAACGCAATACGTTATAACGTCATCCCATATAACGCAATACGTTATAACGTCATCCCATATAACGCAATAAGTTATAACGTCGTCCCACATAACGTAGTACGTTATAACGTCATCCCATACTACGTAATGCGTTATAACGTCATCCCATATAACGTAATACGGTATAACGTCATACCATATAACCTATTACGTTATAACGTCATACCATATAACGTATTACGTTATAACGTCATACCATATAACCTATTACGTTATAACGTCATACTTTATAACGTAATACGTTATAACGTTATACCATATAACCTATTACGTTATAACGTCATCCCGTATTACGTAATACGTTATAACGTCATCCCATATAACGTAATACGTTATAACGTCATCCCATATAACGTAATACGTTATAACGTCATCCCATATAACGCAATACGTTATAACGTCGTCCGACATAACGTAATACGTTATAGCGTCATCCCATATTACGTAATGCGTTATAACGTCATCCCATATAACGTAATACGGTATAACGTCATCCCATATAACGTAATACGTTATAACGTCGTCCCATATAACGTAATACGTGATAACGTCATCCCATATAACGTAATACGTTATAACGTCATCCCATATAACGCAATACGTTATAACGTCGTCCCACATAACGTAGTACGTTATAACGTCATCCCATACTACGTAATGCGTTATAACGTCATCCCATATAACGTAATACGGTATAACGTCACACCATATAACCTATTACGTTATAACGTCATACCATATAACGTATTACGTTATAACGTCATACCATATAACCTATTACGTTATAACGTCATACCATATAACGTAATACGTTATAACGTTATACCATATAACCTATTACGTTATAACGTCATCCCGTATTACGTAATACGTTATAACGTCATCCCATTTAACGTAATACGTTATAACGTCATACCATATAACGCAATACGTTATAACGTCGTCCCATATAACGTAATACGTTATAACGTCATCCCATATAACGTAATACGTTATAACGTCATCCCATATAACGTAATACGTTATAACGTCATCCCATATAACGCAATACGTTATAACGTCGTCCCACATAACGTAGTACGTTATAACGTAATCCCATACTACGTAATGCGTTATAACGTCATCCCATATAACGTAATACGGTATAACGTCACACCATATAACCTATTACGTTATAACGTCATCCTATATAACGTATTACGTTATAACGTCATACCATATAACCTATTACGTTATAACGTCATACCATATAACGTAATACGTTATAACGTTATACCATATAACCTATTACGTTATAACGTCATCCCGTATTACGTAATACGTTATAACGTCATCCCATATAACGTAATACGTTATAACGTCATACCATATAACGCAATACGTTATAACGTCGTCCCATATAACCTATTTACGTTATAACGTCATACCATATAACGTATTACGTTATAACGTCATGCCATATAACGTAATACGTTATAGCGTAATACCATATAACCTAATACGTTATAACGGTATTCCATATAACGTAATACGTTATAACGTCATCCCATATAACGTAATGCGTTATAACGTCGACCCATATTACGTAATACGGTATAACGTCACACCATATAACCTATTACGTTATAACGTCATACCATATAACGTAATACGTTATAACGTTATACCATATAACCTATTACGTTATAACGTCATCCCGTATTACGTAATACGTTATAACGTCATCCCATATAACGTAATACGTTATAACGTCATACCATATAACGCAATACGTTATAACGTCGTCCCATATAACCTATTTACGTTATAACGTCATACCATATAACGTATTACGTTATAACGTCATGCCATATAACGTAATACGTTATAGCGTAATACCATATAACCTAATACGTTATAACGGTATTCCATATAACGTAATACGTTATAACGTCATCCCATATAACGTAATGCGTTATAACGTCGACCCATATTACGTAATACGGTATAACGTCACACCATATGACGTATTACGTTATAACGTCATACCGTATAACCTATTACGTTATAACGTCATACCATATAACGTAATACGTTATAACGTTATACCATATAACCTATTACGTTATAACGTCATCCCATATAACGTAATACGTTATAACGTCATCCCATAAAACGTAATACGTTATAACGTCATCCCATATAACACAATACGTTATAACGTCGTCCCACATAACCTAATGCGTTATAACGCCATCCCATATTACGCAATGCGTTATAACGTCATCCCATATAACGTAATACGGTATAACGCCATACTATATAACTTATTTACGTTATGACGTCATACCATATAACGTAATACGTTATAACGTCATCCCATATAACACAATACGTTATAACGTCGTCCCACATAACCTAATGCGTTATAACGCCATCCCATATTACGCAATGCGTTATAACGTCATCCCATATAACGTAATACGGTATAACGCCATACTATATAACCTATTTACGTTATGACGTCATATCATATAACGTAATACGTTATAACGTCATCCCATAAAACGTAATACGTTATAACGTCATCCCATATAACACAATACGTTATAACGTCGTCCCACATAACCTAATGCGTTATAACGCCATCCCATATTACGCTATGCGTTATAACGTCATCCCATATAACGTAATACGGTATAACGCCATACTATATAACCTATTTACGTTATGACGTCATACCATATAACGTAATACGTTATAACGTCATACCGTATAACCTATTACGTTATAACGTCATACCATATAACGTAGTACGTTATAACGTTATACCATATAACCTATTACGTTATAACGTCATACCATATAACGTAGTACGTTATAACGTTATACCATATAACCTATTACGTTATAACGTCATCCCGTATTACGTAATACGTTATAACGTCATCCCATATAACGTAATACGTTATAACGTCATCCCATATAACGTAATACGCTATAACGTCATCCCATATAACGCAATACGTTATAACGTCATCCCATATAACGTAATACGTTATAACGTCATCCCATATAACGCAATACGATATAACGTCGTCCCACATAACGTAATACGTTATAACGTCATCCCATATTACGTAATGCGTTATAACGTCATCCCATATAACGTATTACGTTATAACGTCATACCATATAACCTATTACGTTATAACGTCATACCATATAACGTAGTACGTTATAACGTTATACCACATAACCTATTACGTTATAACGTCATCCCGTATTACGTAATACGTTATAACGTCATCCCATATAACGTAATACGTTACAACGTCATACCATATAACGCAATACGTTATAACGTCGTCCCATACAACGTAATACGTTATAACGTAATCCCATATAACGTAATACGTTATAACGTCATCCCATATAACGCAATACGATATAACGTCGTCCCACATAACGTAATACGTTATAACGTCATCCCATATTACGTAATGCGTTATAACGTCATCCCATATAACGTATTACGTTATAACGTCATACCATATAACCTATTACGTTATAACGTCATACCATATAACGTAGTACGTTATAACGTTATACCATATAACCTATTACGTTATAACGTCATCCCGTATTACGTAATACGTTATAACGTCATCCCATATAACGTAATACGTTATAACGTCATCCCATATAACGTAATACGTTATAACGTCATCCCATATAACGCAATACGTTATAACGACGTCCGACATAACGTAATACGTTATAGCGTCATCCCATATTACGTAATGCGTTATAACGTCATCCCATATAACGTAATACGGTATAACGTCACACCATATAACGTAATTCGTTATAACGTCATACCATATAACCTAATACGTTATAACGTCATACCATATAACGTAATACGGTATAACGTCACACCATATAACGTAATTCGGTATAACGTCATCCCATATAACGTAATACGTTATAACGTCGTCCCATATAACGTAATACGTTATAACGTCATCCCATATAACGTAATACGTTATAACGTCATCCCATATAACGCAATACGTTATAACGTCGTCCCACATAACGTAGTACGTTATAATGTCATCCCATACTACGTAATGCGTTATAACGTCATCCCATATAACGTAATACGGTATAACGTCATACCATATAACCTATTACGTTATAACGTCATACCATATAACGAATTACGTTATAACGTCATACCATATAACCTATTACGTTATAACGTCATACCATATAACGTAATACGTTATAACGTTATACCATATAACCTATTACGTTATAACGTCATCCCGTATTACGTAATACGTTATAACGTCATCCCATATAACGTAATACGTTATAACGTCATACCATATAACGCAATACGTTATAACGTCGTCCCATATAACGTAATACGTTATAACGTCATCCCATATAACGTAATACGTTATAACGTCATACCATATAACCTATTACGTTATAACGTCATACCATATAACGTAATACGTTATAACGTTATACCATATAACCTATTACGTTATAACGTCATCCCGTATTACGTAATACGTTATAACGTCATCCCATATAACGTAATACGTTATAACGTCATACCATATAACGCAATACGTTATAACGTCGTCCCATATAACCTATTTACGTTATAAGGTCATACCATAAAACGTATTACGTTATAACGTCATGCCATATAACGTAATACGTTATAGCGTCATACCATATAACCTAATACGTTATAACGGTATTCCATATATCGTAATACGTTATAACGTCATCCCATATAACGTAATGCGTTATAACGTCGACCCATATCACGTAATACGATATAACGTCACACCATATGACGTATTACGTTATAACGTCATACCGTATAACCTATTACTTTATAACGTCATACCATATAACGCAATACGTTATAACGTCGTCCCATATAACGTAATACGTTATAACGTCATCCCGTATTACGTAATACGTTATAACGTCATCCCATATAACGTAATACGTTATAACGTCATACCATATAACGCAATACGTTATAACGTCGTCCCATATAACGTAATACGTTATAACGTCATCCCATATAACGTAATGCGTTATAACGTCGACCCATGTTACGTAATACGATATGACGTCACACCATATGACGTATTACGTTATAACGTCATACCGTATAACCTATTACGTTATAACGTCATACCATATAACGTAATACGTTATAACGTTATACCATATATCGTAATACGTTATAACGTCATAGCATATAACGCAATACGTTATAACGTCGTCCCATATAACGTAATACGTTATAACGTCATCCCATATAACGTAATGCGTTATAACGTCGACCCATATTACGTAATACGATATAACGTCACACCATATGACGTATTACGTTATAACGTCATACCGTATAACCTATTACGTTATAACGTCATACCATATAACGTAATACGTTATAACGTTATACCATATATCGTAATACGTTATAACGTCATACCATATAACGCAATACGTTATAACGTCGTCCCATATAACGTAATACGTTATAACGTCATCCCATATAACGTAATGCGTTATAACGTCGACCCATATTACGTAATACGATATAACGCCACACCATATGACGTATTAAGTTATAACGTCATACCGTATAACCTATTACGTTATAACGTCATCCCATATAACGTAATACGTTATAACGTCATACCATATAACGCAATACGTTATAACGTCATGCCATATAACGTAATACGTTAAAGCGTCATACCATATAACCTAATACGTTATAACGGTATTCCATATATCGTAATACGTTATAACGTCATCCCATATAACGTAATGCGTTATAACGTCGACCCATATTACGTAATACGATATAACGTCACACCATATGACGTATTACGTTATAACGTCATACCGTATAAGCTATTACGTTATAACGTCATACCATATAACGTAATACGTTATAACGTTATACCATATAACCTATTACGTTATAACGTCATCCCGTATTACGTAATACGTTATAACGTCATCCCATATAACGTAATACGTTATAACGCCATACCATATAACGCAATACGTTATAACGTCGTCCCATATAACCTATGTACGTTATAACGTCATACCATATAACGTATTACGTTATAACGTCATGCCATATAACGTAATACGTTATAACGTCATACCATATAACGCAATACGTTATAACGTCGTCCCATATAACGTAATACGTTATAACGTCATCCCATATAACGTAATACGTTATAACGTCATCCCATATAACGCAATACGGTATAACGTCATACCATATAACCTATTTACGTTATGACGTCATACCATATAACGTATTACGTTATAACGTCATACCATATAACCTACTACGTTATAACGTCATCCCGTATTACGTAATACGTTATAACGTCATCCCATATAACGTAATACGTTATAACGTCATACCATATAACGCAATACGTTATAACGTCGTCCCATATAACCTATTTACGTTATAAGGTCATACCATATAACGTATTACGTTATAACGTCATGCCATATAACGTAATACGTTATAGCGTCATACCATAAAACCTAATACGTTATAACGGTATTCCATACATCGTAATACGTTATAACGTCATCCCATATAACGTAATACGTTATAACGTCATCCCATATAACGCAATACGTTATAACGTCGTCCCACATAACCTAATGCGTTATAACGCCATCCCATATTACGCAATGCGTTATAACGTCATCCCATATAACGTAATACGGTATAACGTCATACCATATAACCTATTACGTTATAACGTCATCCCATATAACGCAATACGTTATAACGTCATCCCATATAACGCAATACGTTATAACGTCGTCCGACATAACGTAATACGTTATAGCGTCATCCCATATTACGTAATGCGTTATAACGTCATCCCATATAACGTAATACGGTATAACGTCATCCCGTATTACGTAATACGTTATAACGTCATCCCATATAACGTATTACGTTATAACGTCATACCATATAACCTATTACGTTATAACATCATACTTTATAACGTAATACGTTATAACGTTATACCATATAACCTATTACGTTA
The DNA here is from genome assembly GCF_051014615.1 of Bombus vancouverensis nearcticus. NCBI lineage: Eukaryota > Metazoa > Arthropoda > Insecta > Hymenoptera > Apidae > Bombus > Bombus vancouverensis. The sequence goes on from NC_134911.1 coordinate 4,685,636, forward strand.
TAACGTCATCCCGTATTACGTAATACGTTATAACGTCATCCCATATAACGTAATACGTTATAACGTCATACCATATAACGCAATACGTTATAACGTCGTCCCATATAACGTAATACGTTATAACGTCATCCCATATAACGTAATACGTTATAACGTCATCCCATATAACGCAATACGATATAACGTCGTCCCACATAACGTAATACGTTATAACGTCATCCCATATTACGTAATGCGTTATAACGTCATCCCATATAACGTATTACGTTATAACGTCATACCATATAACCTATTACGTTAAAACGTCATACCATATAACGTAGTACGTTATAACGTTATACCATATAACCTATTACGTTATAACGTCATCCCGTATTACGTAATACGTTATAACGTCATCCCATATAACGTAATACGTTATAACGTCATACCATATAACGCAATACGTTATAACGTCGTCCCATATAACGTAATACGTTATAACGACATCCCATATAACGTAATACGTTATAACGTCATCCCATATAACGCAATACGATATAACGTCGTCCCACATAACGTAATACGTTATAACGTCATCCCATATTACGTAATGCGTTATAACGTCATCCCATATAACGTATTACGTTATAACGTCATACCATATAACCTATTACGTTATAACGTCATACCATATAACGTAGTACGTTATAACGTTATACCATATAACCTATTACGTTATAACGTCATCCCGTATTACGTAATACGTTATAACGTCATCCCATATAACGTAATTCGTTATAACGTCATACCATATAACCTAATACGTTATAACGTCATACCATATAACGTAATACGGTATAACGTCACACCATATAACGTAATTCGGTATAACGTCATCCCATATAACGTAATGCGTTATAACGTCGTCCCATATAACGTAATACGTCATAACGTCATCCCATATAACGTAATACGTTATAACATCATCCCATATAACGCAATACGTTATAACGTCGTCCCACATAACGTAGTACGTTATAACGTCATCCCATACTACGTAATGCGTTATAACGTCATCCCATATAACGTAATACGGTATAACGTCATACCATATAACCTATTACGTTATAACGTCATACCATATAACGTATTACGTTATAACGTCATACCATATAACCTATTACGTTATAACGTCATACTTTATAACGTAATACGTTATAACGTTATACCATATAACCTATTACGTTATAACGTCATCCCGTATTACGTAATACGTTATAACGTCATCCCATATAACGTAATACGTTATAATGTCATACCATATAACGCAATACGTTATAACGTCATCCCATATAACGCAATACGTTATAACGACGTCCGACATAACGTAATACGTTATAGCGTCATCCCATATTACGTAATGCGTTATAACGTCATCCCATATAACGTAATACGGTATAACGTCACACCATATAACGTAATTCGTTATAACGTCATACCATATAACCTAATACGTTATAACGTCATACCATATAACGTAATACGGTATAACGTCACACCATATAACGTAATTCGGTGTAACGTCATCCCTTATAACGTAATACGTTATAACGTCGTCCCATATAACGTAATACGTTATAACGTCATCCCATATAACGTAATACGTTATAACGTCATCCCATATAACGCAATACGTTATAACGTCGTCCCACATAACGTAGTACGTTATAATGTCATCCCATACTACGTAATGCGTTATAACGTCATCCCATATAACGTAATACGGTATAACGTCATACCATATAACCTATTACGTTATAACGTCATACCATATAACGTATTACGTTATAACGTCATACCATATAACCTATTACGTTATAACGTCATACCATATAACGTAATACGTTATAACGTTATACCATATAACCTATTACGTTATAACGTCATCCCGTATTACGTAATACGTTATAACGTCATCCCATATAACGTAATACGTTATAACGTCATACCATATAACGCAATACGTTATAACGTCGTCCCATATAACGTAATACGTTATAACGTCATCCCATATAACGTAATACGTTATAACGTCATACCATATAACCTATTACGTTATAACGTCATACCATATAACGTAATACGTTATAACGTTATACCATATAACCTATTACGTTATAACGTCATCCCGTATTACGTAATACGTTATAACGTCATCCCATATAACGTAATACGTTATAACGTCATACCATATAACGCAATACGTTATAACGTCGTCCCATATAACCTATTTACGTTATAAGGTCATACCATAAAACGTATTACGTTATAACGTCATGCCATATAACGTAATACGTTATAGCGTCATACCATATAACCTAATACGTTATAACGGTATTCCATATATCGTAATACGTTATAACGTCATCCCATATAACGTAATGCGTTATAACGTCGACCCATATTACGTAATACGATATAACGTCACACCATATGACGTATTACGTTATAACGTCATACCGTATAACCTATTACTTTATAACGTCATACCATATAACGTAATACGTTATAACGTTATACCATATAACCTATTACGTTATAACGTCATCCCGTATTACGTAATACGTTATAACGTCATCCCATATAACGTAATACGTTATAACGTCATACCATATAACGCAATACGTTATAACGTCGTCCCATATAACGTAATACGTTATAACGTCATCCCATATAACGTAATACGTTATAACGTCATACCATATAACCTATTACGTTATAACGTCATACCATATAACGTAATACGTTATAACGTTATACCATATAACCTATTACGTTATAACGTCATCCCGTATTACGTAATACGTTATAACGTCATCCCATATAACGTAATACGTTATAACGTCATACCATATAACGCAATACGTTATAACGTCGTCCCATATAACCTATTTACGTTATAAGGTCATACCATAAAACGTATTACGTTATAACGTCATGCCATATAACGTAATACGTTATAGCGTCATACCATATAACCTAATACGTTATAACGGTATTCCATATATCGTAATACGTTATAACGTCATCCCATATAACGTAATGCGTTATAACGTCGACCCATATTACGTAATACGATATAACGTCACACCATATGACGTATTACGTTATAACGTCATACCGTATAACCTATTACTTTATAACGTCATACCATATAACGCAATACGTTATAACGTCGTCCCATATAACGTAATACGTTATAACGTCATCCCGTATTACGTAGTACGTTATAACGTCATCCCATATAACGTAATACGTTATAACGTCATACCATATAACGCAATACGTTATAACGTCGTCCCATATAACGTAATACGTTATAACGTCATCCCATATAACGTAATGCGTTATAACGTCGACCCATGTTACGTAATACGATATGACGTCACACCATATGACGTATTACGTTATAACGTCATACCGTATAACCTACTACGTTATAACGTCATACCATATAACGTAATACGTTATAACGTTATACCATATATCGTAATACGTTATAACGTCATAGCATATAACGCAATACGTTATAACGTCGTCCCATATAACGTAATACGTTATAACGTCATCCCATATAACGTAATGCGTTATAACGTCGACCCATATTACGTAATACGATATAACGTCACACCATATGACGTATTACGTTATAACGTCATACCGTATAACCTATTACGTTATAACGTCATACCATATAACGTAATACGTTATAACGTTATACCATATATCGTAATACGTTATAACGTCATACCATATAACGCAATACGTTATAACGTCGTCCCATATAACGTAATACGTTATAACGTCATCCCATATAACGTAATGCGTTATAACGTCGACCCATATTACGTAATACGATATAACGCCACAGCATATGACGTATTACGTTATAACGTCATACCATATAACGTATTACGTTATAACGTCATACCATATAACCTATTACGTTATAACGTCATACCATATAACGTAATACGTTATAACGTTATACCATATAACCTATTACGTTATAACGTCATCCCGTATTACGTAATACGTTATAACGTCATCCCATATAACGTAATACGTTATAACGTCATACCATATAACGCAATACGTTATAACGTCGTCCCATATAACGTAATACGTTATAACGTCATCCCATATAACGTAATACGTTATAACGTCATACCATATAACCTATTACGTTATAACGTCATACCATATAACGTAATACGTTATAACGTTATACCATATAACCTATTACGTTATAACGTCATCCCGTATTACGTAATACGTTATAACGTCATCCCATATAACGTAATACGTTATAACGTCATACCATATAACGCAATACGTTATAACGTCGTCCCATATAACCTATTTACGTTATAAGGTCATACCATAAAACGTATTACGTTATAACGTCATGCCATATAACGTAATACGTTATAGCGTCATACCATATAACCTAATACGTTATAACGGTATTCCATATATCGTAATACGTTATAACGTCATCCCATATAACGTAATGCGTTATAACGTCGACCCATATTACGTAATACGATATAACGTCACACCATATGACGTATTACGTTATAACGTCATACCGTATAACCTATTACTTTATAACGTCATACCATATAACGCAATACATTATAACGTCGACCCATATAACGTAATACGTTATAACGTCATCCCGTATTACGTAATACGTTATTACGTCATCCCATATAACGTAATACGTTATAACGTCATACCATATAACGCAATACGTTATAACGTCGTCCCATATAACGTAATACGTTATAACGTCATCCCATATAACGTAATGCGTTATAACGTCGACCCATGTTACGTAATACGATATGACGTCACACCATATGACGTATTACGTTATAACGTCATACCGTATAACCTATTACGTTATAACGTCATACCATATAACGTAATACGTTATAACGTTATACCATATATCGTAATACGTTATAACGTCATAGCATATAACGCAATACGTTATAACGTCGTCCCATATAACGTAATACGTTATAACGTCATCCCATATAACGTAATGCGTTATAACGTCGACCCATATTACGTAATACGATATAGCGTCACACCATATGACGTATTACGTTATAACGTCATACCGTATAACCTATTACGTTATAACGTCATACCATATAACGTAATACGTTATAACGTTATACCATATATCGTAATACGTTATAACGTCATACCATATAACGCAATACGTTATAACGTCGTCCCATATAACGTAATACGTTATAACGTCATCCCATATAACGTAATGCGTTATAACGTCGACCCATATTACGTAATACGATATAACGCCACACCATATGACGTATTACGTTATAACGTCATACCGTATAACCTATTACGTTATAACGTCATCCCATATAACGTAATACGTTATAACGTCATACCATATAACGCAATACGTTATAACGTCATGCCATATAACGTAATACGTTAAAGCGTCATACCATATAACCTAATACGTTATAACGGTATTCCATATATCGTAATACGTTATAACGTCATCCCATATAACGTAATGCGTTATAACGTCGACCCATATTACGTAATACGATATAACGTCACACCATATGACGTATTACGTTATAACGTCATACCGTATAAGCTATTACGTTATAACGTCATACCATATAACGTAATACGTTATAACGTTATACCATATAACCTATTACGTTATAACGTCATCCCGTATTACGTAATACGTTATAACGTCATCCCATATAACGTAATACGTTATAACGTCATAGCATATAACGCAATACGTTATAACGTCGTCCCATATAACGTAATACGTTATAACGTCATCCCATATAACGTAATGCGTTATAACGTCGACCCATATTACGTAATACGATATAACGTCACACCATATGACGTATTACGTTATAACGTCATACCGTATAACCTATTACGTTATAACGTCATACCATATAACGTAATACGTTATAACGTTATACCATATATCGTAATACGTTATAACGTCATCCCATATAACGCAATACGTTATAACGTCGTCCCATATAACGTAATACGTTATAACGTCATCCCATATAACGTAATGCGTTATAACGTCGACCCATATTACGTAATACGATATAACGCCACACCATATGACGTATTACGTTATAACGTCATACCGTATAACCTATTACGTTATAACGTCGTCCCATATAACGTAATACGTTATAACGTCATCCCATATAACGTAATGCGTTATAACGTCGACCCATGTTACGTAATACGATATGACGTCACACCATATGACGTATTACGTTATAACGTCATACCGTATAACCTATTACGTTATAACGTCATACCATATAACGTAATACGTTATAACGTTATACCATATATCGTAATACGTTATAACGTCATAGCATATAACGCAATACGTTATAACGTCGTCCCATATAACGTAATACGTTATAACGTCATCCCATATAACGTAATGCGTTATAACGTCGACCCATATTACGTAATACGATATAACGTCACACCATATGACGTATTACGTTATAACGTCATACCGTATAACCTATTACGTTATAACGTCATACCATATAACGTAATACGTTATAACGTTATACCATATATCGTAATACGTTATAACGTCATACCATATAACGCAATACGTTATAACGTCGTCCCATATAACGTAATACGTTATAACGTCATCCCATATAACGTAATGCGTTATAACGTCGACCCATATTACGTAATACGATATAACGCCACACCATATGACGTATTACGTTATAACGTCATACCATATAACGCAATACGTTATAACGTCATGCCATATAACGTAATACGTTAAAGCGTCATACCATATAACCTAATACGTTATAACGGTATTCCATATATCGTAATACGTTATAACGTCATCCCATATAACGTAATGCGTTATAACGTCGACCCATATTACGTAATACGATATAACGTCACACCATATGACGTATTACGTTATAACGTCATACCGTATAAGCTATTACGTTATAACGTCATACCATATAACGTAATACGTTATAACGTTATACCATATAACCTATTACGTTATAACGTCATCCCGTATTACGTAATACGTTATAACGTCATCCCATATAACGTAATACGTTATAACGTCATACCATATAACGCAATACGTTATAACGTCGTCCCATATAACCTATGTACGTTATAACGTCATACCATATAACGTATTACGTTATAACGTCATGCCATATAACGTAATACGTTATAACGTCATACCATATAACGCAATACGTTATAACGTCGTCCCATATAACGTAATACGTTATAACGTCATCCCATATAACGTAATACGTTATAACGTCATCCCATATAACGCAATACGGTATAACGTCATACCATATAACCTATTTACGTTATGACGTCATACCATATAACGTATTACGTTATAACGTCATACCATATAACCTACTACGTTATAACGTCATCCCGTATTACGTAATACGTTATAACGTCATCCCATATAACGTAATACGTTATAACGTCATACCATATAACGCAATACGTTATAACGTCGTCCCATATAACCTATTTACGTTATAAGGTCATACCATATAACGTATTACGTTATAACGTCATGCCATATAACGTAATACGTTATAGCGTCATACCATATAACCTAATACGTTATAACGGTATTCCATATATCGTAATACGTTATAACGTCATCCCATATAACGTAATACGTTATAACGTCATCCCATATAACGCAATACGTTATAACGTCGTCCCACATAACCTAATGCGTTATAACGCCATCCCATATTACGCAATGCGTTATAACGTCATCCCATATAACGTAATACGGTATAACGTCATACCATATAACCTATTACGTTATAACGTCATCCCATATAACGCAATACGTTATAACGTCATCCCATATAACGCAATACGTTATAACGTCGTCCGACATAACGCAATACGTTATAGCGTCATCCCATATTACGTAATGCGTTATAACGTCATCCCACATAACGTAATACGGTATAACGTCATCCCGTATTACGTAATACGTTATAACGTCATCCCATATAACGTATTACGTTATAACGTCATACCATATAACCTATTACGTTATAACATCATACTTTATAACGTAATACGTTATAACGTTATACCATATAACCTATTACGTTATAACGTCATCCCGTATTACGTAATACGTTATAACGTCATCCCATATAACGTAATACGTTATAACGTCATACCATATAACGCAATACGTTATAACGTCGTCCCATATAACGTAATACGTTATAACGTCATCCCATATAACGTAATACGTTATAACGTCATCCCATATAACGCAATACGATATAACGTCGTCCCACATAACGTAATACGTTATAACGTCATCCCATATTACGTAATGCGTTATAACGTCATCCCATATAACGTATTACGTTATAACGTCATACCATATAACCTATTACGTTAAAACGTCATACCATATAACGTAGTACGTTATAACGTTATACCATATAACCTATTACGTTATAACGTCATCCCGTATTACGTAATACGTTATAACGTCATCCCATATAACGTAATACGTTATAACGTCATACCATATAACGCAATACGTTATAACGTCGTCCCATATAACGTAATACGTTATAACGACATCCCATATAACGTAATACGTTATAACGTCATCCCATATAACGCAATACGATATAACGTCGTCCCACATAACGTAATACGTTATAACGTCATCCCATATTACGTAATGCGTTATAACGTCATCCCATATAACGTATTACGTTATAACGTCATACCATATAACCTATTACGTTATAACGTCATACCATATAACGTTGTACGTTATAACGTTATACCATATAACCTATTACGTTATAACGTCATCCCGTATTACGTAATACGTTATAACGTCATCCCATATAACGTAATTCGTTATAACGTCATACCATATAACCTAATACGTTATAACGTCATACCATATAACGTAATACGGTATAACGTCACACCATATAACGTAATTCGGTATAACGTCATCCCATATAACGTAATGCGTTATAACGTCGTCCCATATAACGTAATACGTCATAACGACATCCCATATAACGTAATACGTTATAACATCATCCCATATAACGCAATACGTTATAACGTCGTCCCACATAACGTAGTACGTTATAACGTCATCCCATACTACGTAATGCGTTATAACGTCATCCCATATAACGTAATACGGTATAACGTCATACCATATAACCTATTACGTTATAACGTCATACCATATAACGTATTACGTTATAACGTCATACCATATAACCTATTACGTTATAACGTCATACTTTATAACGTAATACGTTATAACGTTATACCATATAACCTATTACGTTATAACGTCATCCCGTATTACGTAATACGTTATAACGTCATCCCATATAACGTAATACGTTATAACGTCGACCCATGTTACGTAATACGATATGACGTCACACCATATGACGTATTACGTTATAACGTCATACCGTATAACCTATTACGTTATAACGTCATACCATATAACGTAATACGTTATAACGTTATACCATATATCGTAATACGTTATAACGTCATAGCATATAACGCAATACGTTATAACGTCGTCCCATATAACGTAATACGTTATAACGTCATCCCGTATTACGTAATACGTTATAACGTCATCCCATATAACGTAATACGTTATAACGTCATACCATATAACGCAATACGTTATAACGTCGTCCCATATAACGTAATACGTTATAACGTCATCCCATATAACGTAATGCGTTATAACGTCGACCCATGTTACGTAATACGATATGACGTCACACCATATGACGTATTACGTTTTAACGTCATACCGTATAACCTATTACGTTATAACGTCATACCATATAACGTAATACGTTATAACGTTATACCATATATCGTAATACGTTATAACGTCATAGCATATAACGCAATACGTTATAACGTCGTCCCATATAACGTAATACGTTATAACGTCATCCCATATAACGTAATGCGTTATAACGTCGACCCATATTACGTAATACGATATAACGTCACACCATATGACGTATTACGTTATAACGTCATACCGTATAACCTATTACGTTATAACGTCATACCATATAACGTAATACGTTATAACGTTATACCATATATCGTAATACGTTATAACGTCATACCATATAACGCAATACGTTATAACGTCGTCCCATATAACGTAATACGTTATAACGTCATCCCATATAACGTAATGCGTTATAACGTCGACCCATATTACGTAATACGATATAACGCCACACCATATGACGTATTACGTTATAACGTCATACCGTATAACCTATTACGTTATAACGTCATCCCATATAACGTAATACGTTATAACGTCATACCATATAACGCAATACGTTATAACGTCATGCCATATAACGTAATACGTTAAAGCGTCATACCATATAACCTAATACGTTATAACGGTATTCCATATATCGTAATACGTTATAACGTCATCCCATATAACGTAATGCGTTATAACGTCGACCCATATTACGTAATACGATATAACGTCACACCATATGACGTATTACGTTATAACGTCATACCGTATAAGCTATTACGTTATAACGTCATACCATATAACGTAATACGTTATAACGTTATACCATATAACCTATTACGTTATAACGTCATCCCGTATTACGTAATACGTTATAACGTCATCCCATATAACGTAATACGTTATAACGTCATACCATATAACGCAATACGTTATAACGTCGTCCCATATAACGTAATACGTTATAACGTCATCCCATATAACGTAATGCGTTATAACGTCGACCCATGTTACGTAATACGATATGACGTCACACCATATGACGTATTACGTTATAACGTCATACCGTATAACCTATTACGTTATAACGTCATACCATATAACGTAATACGTTATAACGTTATACCATATATCGTAATACGTTATAACGTCATAGCATATAACGCAATACGTTATAACGTCGTCCCATATAACGTAATACGTTATAACGTCATCCCATATAACGTAATGCGTTATAACGTCGACCCATATTACGTAATACGATATAACGTCACACCATATGACGTATTACGTTATAACGTCATACCGTATAACCTATTACGTTATAACGTCATACCATATAACGTAATACGTTATAACGTTATACCATATATCGTAATACGTTATAACGTCATACCATATAACGCAATACGTTATAACGTCGTCCCATATAACGTAATACGTTATAACGTCATCCCATATAACGTAATGCGTTATAACGTCGACCCATATTACGTAATACGATATAACGCCACACCATATGACGTATTACGTTATAACGTCATACCGTATAACCTATTACGTTATAACGTCGTCCCATATAACGTAATACGTTATAACGTCATCCCATATAACGTAATGCGTTATAACGTCGACCCATGTTACGTAATACGATATGACGTCACACCATATGACGTATTACGTTATAACGTCATACCATATAACGCAATACGTTATAACGTCATCCCGTATTACGTAATACGTTATAACGTCATCCCATATAACGTAATACGTTATAACGTCATACCATATAACGCAATACGTTATAACGTCGTCCCATATAACCTATTTACGTTATAACGTCATACCATATAACGTATTACGTTATAACGTCATGCCATATAACGTAATACGTTATAACGTCATCCCATAAAACGTAATACGTTATAACGTCATCCCATATAACACAATACGTTATAACGTCGTCCCACATAACCTAATGCGTTATAACGCCATCCCATATTACGCAATGCGTTATAACGTCATCCCTTATAACGTAATACGGTATAACGTCATACCATATAACCTATTTACGTTATGACGTCATACCATATAACGTAATACGTTATAACGTCATCCCATATAACGCAATACGTTATAACGTTATCCCGTATTACGTAATACGTTATAACGTCATCCCATATAACGTAATACGTTATAACGTCATCCCATATAACGTAATACGCTATAACGTCATCCCATATAACGCAATACGTTATAACGTCGTCCGACATAACGTAATACGTTATAGCGTCATCCCATATTACGTAATACGGTATAACGTCACACCATATAACGTAATTCGGTATAGCGTAATACCATATAACCTAATACGTTATAACGGTATTCCATATAACGTAATACGTTATAACGTCATCCCATATAACGTAATGCGTTATAACGTCGACCCATATTACGTAATACGGTATAACGTCACACCATATGACGTATTACGTTATAACGTCATACCGTATAACCTATTACGTTATAACGTCATACCATATAACGTAATACGTTATAACGTTATACCATATAACCTATTACGATATAACGTCATCCCATATAACGTAATACGTTATAACGTCATCCCATAAAACGTAATACGTTATAACGTCATCCCATATAACACAATACGTTATAACGTCGTCCCACATAACCTAATGCGTTATAACGCCATCCCATATTACGCAATGCGTTATAACGTCATCCCATATAACGTAATACGGTATAACGTCATACCATATAACCTATTTACGTTATGACGTCATACCATATAACGTAATACGTTATAACGTCATCCCATATAACGCAATACGTTATAACGTCATCCCGTATTACGTAATACGTTATAACGTCATCCCATATAACGTAATACGTTATAACGTCATCCCATATAACGTAATACGCTATAACGTCATCCCATATAACGCAATACGTTATAACGTCGTCCGACATAACGTAATACGTTATAGCGTCATCCCATATTACGTAATACGGTATAACGTCACACCATATAACGTAATTCGGTATAGCGTAATACCATATAACCTAATACGTTATAACGGTATTCCATATAACGTAATACGTTATAACGTCATCCCATATAACGTAATGCGTTATAACGTCGACCCATATTACGTAATACGGTATAACGTCACACCATATGACGTATTACGTTATAACGTCATACCGTATAACCTATTACGTTATAACGTCATACCATATAACCTATTACGTTATAACGTCATAACATATAACGTAATACGTTATAACGTCATCCCATATAACGTAATACGTTATAACATCATCCCATATAACGCAATACGGTATAACGTCATACCATATAACCTATTTACGTTATGACGTCATACCATATAACGTATTACGTTATAACGTCATACCATATAACCTATTACGTTGTAACGTCATCCCGTATTACTTAATACGTTATAACGTCATCGCATATAACGTAATACGTTATAACGTCATCCCATATAACGTAATACGTTATAACGTCATCCCATATAACGCAATACGTTATAAAGTCGTCCGACATAACGTAATACGTTATAGCGTCATCCCATATTACGTAATGCGTTATAACGTCATCCCATATAACGTAATACGGTATAACGTCACACCATACAACGTAATTCGTTATAACGTCATACCATATAACGTAATACGTTATAACGTTATACCATATAACCTATTACGTTATAACGTCATCCCGTATTACGTAATACGTTATAACGTCATCCCATTTAACGTAATACGTTATAACGTCATACCATATAACGCAATACGTTATAACGTCGTCCCATATAACGTAATACGTTATAACGTCATCCCATATAACGTAATACGGTATAACGTCACACCATATAACGCAATACGTTATAACGGCGTCCCACAAAACGTAGTACGATATAACGTCATCCCATACTACGTAATGCGTTATAACGTCATCCCATATAACGTAATACGGTATAACGTCATACCATATAACCTATTACGTTATAACGTCATACCATATAACGTATTACGTTATAACGTCATACCATATAACCTATTACGTTATAACGTCATACCATATAACGTAATACGTTATAACGTTATACCATATAACCTATTACGTTATAACGTCATCCCGTATTACGTAATACGTTATAACGTCATCCCATTTAACGTAATACGTTATAACGTCATACCATATAACGCAATACGTTATAACGTCGTCCCATATAACGTAATACGTTATAACGTCATCCCATATAACGTAATACGTTATAACGTCATCCCATATAACGCAATACGATATAACGTCGTCCCACATAACGTAATACGTTATAACGTCATCCCATATTACGTAATGCGTTATAACGTCATCCTATATAACGTATTACGTTATAACGTCATACAATATAACCTATTACGTTATAACGTCATACCATATAACGTAATACGTTATAACGTTATACCATATAACCTATTACGTTATAACGTCATCCCGTATTACGTAATACGTTATAACGTCATCCCATATAACGTAATACGTTATAACGTCATACCATATAACGCAATACGTTATAACGTCGTCCCATATAACCTATTTACGTTATAACGTCATACCATATAACGCATTACGTTATAACATCATGCCATATAACGTAATACGTTATAGCGTAATACCATATAACCTAATACGTTATAACGGTATTCCATATAACGTAATACGTTATAACGTCATCCCATTTAACGTAATGCGTTATGACGTCGACCCATATTACGTAATACGGTATAACGTCACACCATATGACGTATTACGTTATAACGTCATACCGTATAACCTATTACGTTATAACGTCATACCATATAACGTAATACGTTATAACGTTATACCATATAACCTATTACGTTATAACGTCATCCCATATAACGTAATACGTTATAACGTCATCCCATAAAACGTAATACGTTATAACGTCATCCCATATAACACAATACGTTATAACGTCGTCCCACATAACCTAATGCGTTATAACGCCATCCCATATTACGCAATGCGTTATAACGTCATCCCATATAACGTAATACGGTATAACGTCATACCATATAACCTATTTACGTTATGACGTCATACCATATAACGTAATACGTTATAACGTCATCCCATATAACGCAATACGTTATAACGTCGTCCCACATAACGTAATACGTTATAACGTCATCCCATATTACGTAATACGATATAACGTCACACCATATGACGTATTACGTTATAACGTCATACCGTATAACCTATTACGTTATAACGTCATACCATATAACGTAATACGTTATAACGTTATACCATATAACGTAATACGTTATAACGTCATACCATATAACGCAATACGTTATAACGTCGTCCCATATAACCTATTTACGTTATAAGGTCATACCATATAACGTATTACGTTATAACGTCATGCCATATAACGTAATACGTTATAGCGTCATACCATATAACCTAATACGTTATAACGGTATTCCATATATCGTAATACGTTATAACGTCATCCCATATAACGTAATGCGTTATAACGTCGACCCATATTACGTAATACGATATAACGTCACACCATATGACGTATTACATTATAACGTCATACCGTATAACCTATTACGTTATAACGTCATACCATATAACGTAATACGTTATAACGTTATACCATATAACCTATTACGTTATAACGTCATCCCATATAACGTAATACGTTATAACGTCATCCCATATAACGTAATACGTTATAACGTCATCCCATATAACGCAATACGTTATAACGTCGTCCCACATAACCTAATGCGTTATAACGCCATCCCATATTACGCAATGCGTTATAACGTCATCCCATATAACGTAATACGGTATAACGTCATATCATATAACCTATTACGTTATAACGTCGTCCCACATAACCTAATGCGTTATAACGCCATCCCATATTACGCAATGCGTTATAACGTCATCCCATATAACGTAATACGGTATATCGTCATACCATATAACCTATTACGTTATAACGTCATCCCATATAACGTAATACGTTATAACGTCATCCCATATAACGCAATACGTTATAACGTCGTCCGACATAACGTAATACGTTATAGCGTCATCCCATATTACGTAATGCGTTATAACGTCATCCCATATAACGTAATACGGTATAACGTCATCCCGTATTACGTAATACGTTATAACGTCATCCCATATAACGTATTACGTTATAACGTCATACCATATAACCTATTACTTTATAACGTCATACTTTATAACGTAATACGTTATAACGTTATACCATATAACCTATTACGTTATAACGTCATCCCGTATTACGTAATACGTTATAACGTCATCCCATATAACGCAATACGTTATAACGTCATAGCATATAACGCAATACGTTATAACGTCGTCCCATATAACGTAATACGTTATAACGTCATCCCATATAACGTAATACGTTATAGCGTCATACCATATAACCTAATACGTTATAACGGTATTCCATATATCGTAATACGTTATAACGTCATCCCATATAACGTAATACGTTATAACGTCATCCCATATAACGCAATACGTTATAACGTCATCCCACATAACCTAATGCGTTATAACGCCATCCCATATTACGCAATGCGTTATAACGTCATCCCATATAACGTAATACGGTATAACGTCATACCATATAACCTATTACGTTATAACGTCATCCCATATAACGTAATACGCTATACCGTCATCCCATATAACGCAATACGTTATAACGTCGTCCGACATAACGTAATACGTTATAGCGTCATCCCATATTACGTAATGCGTTATAACGTCATCCCATATAACGTAATACGTTATAACGTCATACCGTATAACCTATTACGTTATAACGTCATACCATATAACGTAATACGTTATAACGTTATACCATATAACGTAATACGTTATAACGTCATACCATATAACGCAATACGTTATAACGTCGTCCCATATAACCTATTTACGTTATAAGGTCATACCATATAACGTATTACGTTATAACGTCATGCCATATAACGTAATACGTTATAGCGTCATACCATATAACCTAATACGTTATAACGGTATTCCATATATCGTAATACGTTATAACGTCATCCCATATAACGTAATGCGTTATAACGTCGACCCATATTACGTAATACGATATAACGTCACACCATATGACGTATTACATTATAACGTCATACCGTATAACCTATTACGTTATAACGTCATACCATATAACGTAATACGTTATAACGTTATACCATATAACCTATTACGTTATAACGTCATCCCATATAACGTAATACGTTATAACGTCATCCCATATAACGTAATACGTTATAACGTCATCCCATATAACGCAATACGTTATAACGTCGTCCCACATAACCTAATGCGTTATAACGCCATCCCATATTACGCAATGCGTTATAACGTCATCCCATATAACGTAATACGGTATAACGTCATATCATATAACCTATTACGTTATAACGTCGTCCCACATAACCTAATGCGTTATAACGCCATCCCATATTACGCAATGCGTTATAACGTCATCCCATATAACGTAATACGGTATATCGTCATACCATATAACCTATTACGTTATAACGTCATCCCATATAACGTAATACGTTATAACGTCATCCCATATAACGCAATACGTTATAACGTCGTCCGACATAACGTAATACGTTATAGCGTCATCCCATATTACGTAATGCGTTATAACGTCATCCCATATAACGTAATACGGTATAACGTCATCCCGTATTACGTAATACGTTATAACGTCATCCCATATAACGTATTACGTTATAACGTCATACCATATAACCTATTACGTTATAACGTCATACTTTATAACGTAATACGTTATAACGTTATACCATATAACCTATTACGTTATAACGTCATCCCGTATTACGTAATACGTTATAACGTCATCCCATATAACGCAATACGTTATAACGTCATAGCATGTAACGCAATACGTTATAACGTCGTCCCATATAACGTAATACGTTATAACGTCATCCCATATAACGTAATACGTTATAGCGTCATACCATATAACCTAATACGTTATAACGGTATTCCATATATCGTAATACGTTATAACGTCATCCCATATAACGTAATACGTTATAACGTCATCCCATATAACGCAATACGTTATAACGTCATCCCACATAACCTAATGCGTTATAACGCCATCCCATATTACGCAATGCGTTATAACGTCATCCCATATAACGTAATACGGTATAACGTCATACCATATAACCTATTACGTTATAACGTCATCCCATATAACGTAATACGCTATACCGTCATCCCATATAACGCAATACGTTATAACGTCGTCCGACATAACGTAATACGTTATAGCGTCATCCCATATTACGTAATGCGTTATAACGTCATCCCATATAACGTAATACGGTATAACGTCATCCCGTATTACGTAATACGTTATAACGTCTTCCCATATAACGTATTACGTTATAACGTCATACCATATAACCTATTACGTTATAACGTCATACTTTATAACGTAATACGTTATAACGTTATACCATATAACCTATTACGTTATAACGTCATCCCGTATTACGTAATACGTTATAACGTCATCCCATATAACGTAATACGTTATAACGTCATACCATATAACGCAATACGTTATAACGTCGTCCCATATAACGTAATACGTTATAACGTCATCCCATATAACGTAATACGTTATAATGTCATCCCATATAACGCAATACGATATAACGTCGTCCCACATAACGTAATACGTTATAACGTCATCCCATATTACGTAATGCCTTATAACGTCATCCCATATAACGTATTACGTTATAACGTCATACCATATAACCTATTACGTTAAAACGTCATACCATATAACGTAGTACGTTATAACGTTATACCATATAACCTATTACGTTATAACGTCATCCCGTATTACGTAATACGTTATAACGTCATCCCATATAACGTAATACGTTATAACGTCATACCATATAACGCAATACGTTATAACGTCGTCCCATATAACGTAATACGTTATAACGTCATCCCATATAAAGTAATACGTTATAACGTCATCCCATATAACGCAATACGATATAACGTCGTCCCACATAACGTAATACGTTATAACGTCATCCCATATTACGTAATGCGTTATAACGTCATCCCATATAACGTATTACGTTATAACGTCATACCATATAACCTATTACGTTATAACGTCATACCATATAACGTAGTACGTTATAACGTTATACCATATAACCTATTACGTTATAACGTCATCCCGTATTACGTAATACGTTATAACGTCATCCCATATAACGTAATTCGTTATAACGTCATACCATATAACATAATACGTTATAACGTCATACCATATAACGTAATACGGTATAACGTCACACCATATAACGTAATTCGGTATAACGTCATCCCATATAACGTAATGCGTTATAACGTCGTCCCATATAACGTAATACGTTATAACGTCATCCCATATAACGTAATACGTTATAACATCATCCCATATAACGCAATACGTTATAACGTCGTCCCACATAACGTAGTACGTTATAACGTCATCCCATACTACGTAATGCGTTATAACGTCATCCCATATAACGTAATACGGTATAGCGTCATACCATATAACCTATTACGTTATAACGTCATACCATATAACGTAGTACGTTATAACGTTATACCATATAACCTATTACGTTATAACGTCATCCCGTATTACGTAATACGTTATAACGTCATCCCATATAACGTAATACGTTATAACGTCATACCATATAACGCAATACGTTATAACGTCGTCCCATATAACGTAATACGTTATAACGTCATCCCATATTACGTAATGCGTTATAACGTCATCCCATATAACGTATTACGTTATAACGTCATACCATATAACCTATTACGTTATAACGTCATACCATATAACGTAGTACGTTATAACGTTATACCATATAACCTATTACGTTATAACGTCATCCCGTATTACGTAATACGTTATAACGTCATCCCATATAACGTAATGCGTTATAACGTCGTCCCATATAACGTAATACGTTATAACGTCATCCCATATAACGTAATACGTTATAACATCATCCCATATAACGCAATACGTTATAACGTCGTCCCACATAACGTAGTACGTTATAACGTCATCCCATACTACGTAATGCGTTATAACGTCATCCCATATAACGTAATACGGTATAACGTCATACCATATAACCTATTACGTTATAACGTCATACCATATAACGTAGTACGTTATAACGTTATACCATATAACCTATTACGTTATAACGTCATCCCGTATTACGTAATACGTTATAACGTCATCCCATATAACGTAATACGTTATAACGTCATACCATATAACGCAATACGTTATAACGTCGTCCCATATAACGTAATACGTTATAACGTCATCCCATATTACGTAATGCGTTATAACGTCATCCCATATAACGTATTACGTTATAACGTCATACCATATAACCTATTACGTTATAACGTCATACCATATAACGTAGTACGTTATAACGTTATACCATATAACCTATTACGTTATAACGTCATCCCGTATTACGTAATACGTTATAACGTCATCCCATATAACGTAATTCGTTATAACGTCATACCATATAACCTAATACGTTATAACGTCATACCATATAACGCAATACGGTATAACGTCACACCATATAACGTAATTCGGTATAACGTCATCCCATATAACGTAATGCGTTATAACGTCGTCCCATATAACGTAATACGTTATAACGTCATCCCATATAACGTAATACGTTATAACATCATCCCATATAACGCAATACGTTATAACGTCGTCCCACATAACGTAGTACGTTATAACGTCATCCCATACTACGTAATGCGTTATAACGTCATCCCATATAACGTAATACGGTATAACGTCATACCATATAACCTATTACGTTATAACGTCATACCATATAACGTAGTACGTTATAACGTTATACCATATAACCTATTACGTTATAACGTCATCCCGTATTACGTAATACGTTATAAGGTCATCCCATATAACGTAATACGTTATAACGTCATCCCATATAACGCAATACGATATAACGTCGTCCCACATAACGTAATACGTTATAACGTCATCCCATATTACGTAATGCGTTATAACGTCATCCCATATAACGTATTACGTTATAACGTCATACCATATAACCTATTACGTTATAACGTCATCCCATATAACGTAATACGTTATAACGTCATCCCATATAACGCAATACGTTATAACGTCGTCCGACATAACGTAATACGTTATAGCGTCATCCCATATTACGTAATGCGTTATAACGTCATACCATATAACGTAATACGGTATAACGTCACACCATACAACGTAATTCGTTATAACGTGATACCATATAACCTAATACGTTATAACGTCGTACCATATAACGTAATACGGTATAACGTCACACCATATAACGTAATTCGGTATAACGTCATCCCATATAACGTAGTACGTTATAACGTCGTCCCATATAACGTAATACGTTATAACGTGATCCCATATAACGTAATACGTTATAACGTCATCCCATATAACGCAATACGTTATAACGTCGTCCCACATAACGTAGTACGTTATAACGTCATCCCATACTACGTAATGCGTTATAACGTCATCCCATATAACGTAATACGGTATAACGTCATACCATATAACCTATTACGTTATAACGTCATACCATATAACGTATTACGTTATAACGTCATACCATATAACCTATTACGTTATAACGTCATACCATATAACGTAATACGTTATAACGTTATACCATATAACCTATTACGTTATAACGTCATCCCGTATTACGTAATACGTTATAACGTCATCCCATTTAACGTAATACGTTATAACGTCATACCATATAACGCAATACGTTATAACGTCGTCCCATATAACGTAATACGTTATAACGTCATCCCATATAACGTAATACGTTATAACGTCATCCCATATAACGCAATACGATATAACGTCGTCCCACATAACGTAATACGTTATAACGTCATCCCATATTACGTAATGCGTTATAACGTCATCCTATATAACGTATTACGTTATAACGTCATACCATATAACCTATTACGTTATAACGTCGTACCATATAACGTAATACGTTATAACGTTATACCATATAACCTATTACGTTATAACGTCATCCCGTATTAAGTAATACGTTATAACGTCATCCCATATAACGTAATACGTTATAACGTCATACCATATAACGCAATACGTTATAACGTCGTCCCATATAACCTATTTACGTTATAACGTCATACCATATAACGTATTACGTTATAACATCATGCCATATAACGTAATACGTTATAGCGTAATACCATATAACCTAATACGTTATAACGGTATTCCATATAACGTAATACGTTATAACGTCATCCCATATAACGTAATGCGTTATAACGTCGACCCATATTACGTAATACGGTATAACGTCACACCATATGACGTATTACGTTATAACGTCATACCGTATAACCTATTACGTTATAACGTCATACCATATAACGTAATACGTTATAACGTTATACCATATAACCTATTACGTTATAACGTCATCCCATATAACGTAATACGTTATAACGTCATCCCATAAAACGTAATACGTTATAACGTCATCCCATATAACACAATACGTTATAACGTCGTCCCACATAACCTAATGCGTTATAACGCCATCCCATATTACGCAATGCGTTATAACGTCATCCCATATAACGTAATACGGTATAACGTCATACCATATAACCTATTTACGTTATGACGTCATACCATATAACGTAATACGTTATAACGTCATCCCATATAACGCAATACGTTATAACGTCGTCCCACATAACGTAATACGTTATAACGTCATCCCATACTACGTAATGCGTTATAACGTCATCCCATAAAACGTATTACGTTATAACGTCATACCATATAACCTATTACGTTATAACGTCATACCATATAACGTAGTACGTTATAACGTTATACCATATAACCTATTACGTTATAACGTCATACCATATAACGTAGTACGTTATAACGTCGTCCCACATAACGTAATACGTTATAACGTCATCCCATATTACGTAATGCGTTATAACGTCATCCTATATAACGTATTACGTTATAACGTCATACCATATAACCTATTACGTTATAACGTCGTACCATATAACGTAATACGTTATAACGTTATACCATATAACCTATTACGTTATAACGTCATCCCGTATTAAGTAATACGTTATAACGTCATCCCATATAACGTAATACGTTATAACGTCATACCATATAACGTAATACGTTATAACGTCGTCCCATATAACCTATTTACGTTATAACGTCATACCATATAACGTATTACGTTATAACATCATGCCATATAACGTAATACGTTATAGCGTAATACCATATAACCTAATACGTTATAACGGTATTCCATATAACGTAATGCGTTATAACGTCGACCCATATTACGTAATACGGTATAACGTCACACCATATGACGTATTACGTTATAACGTCATACCGTATAACCTATTACGTTATAACGTCATACCATATAACGTAATACGTTATAACGTTATACCATATAACCTATTACGTTATAACGTCATCCCATATAACGTAATACGTTATAACGTCATCCCATAAAACGTAATACGTTATAACGTCATCCCATATAACGTAATACGCTATAACGTCATCCCATATAACGCAATACGTTATAACGTCGTCCGACATAATGTAATACGTTATAGCGTCATCCCATATTACGTAATACGGTATAACGTCACACCATATAACGTAATTCGGTATAACGTCATCCCATATAACCTATTACGTTATAACGTCATAACATATAACGTAATACGTTATAACGTCATCCCATATAACGTAATACGTTATAACGTCATCCCATATAACGCAATACGGTATAACGTCGACCCATATTACGTAATACGATATAACGTCACACCATATGACGTATTTCGTTATAACGTCATACCGTATAACCTATTACGTTATAACGTCATACCATATAACGTAATACGTTATAACGTTATACCATATAACGTAATACGTTATAACGTCATACCATATAACGCAATACGTTATAACGTCGTCCCATATAACCTATTTACGTTATAAGGTCATACCATATAACGTATTACGTTATAACGTCATGCCATATAACGTAATACGTTATAGCGTCATACCATATAACCTAATACGTTATAACGGTATTCCATATATCGTAATACGTTATAACGTCATCCCATATAACGTAATGCGTTATAACGTCGACCCATATAACGTAATACGGTATAACGTCATACCATATAACCTATTACATTATAACGTCATACCATATAACGTATTACGTTATAACGTCATACCATATAACCTATTACGTTATAACGTCATACTTTATAACGTAATACGTTATAACGTTATACCATATAACCTATTACGTTATAACGTCATCCCGTATTACGTAATACGTTATAACGTCATCCCATATAACGTAATACGTTATAACGTCATACCATATAACGCAATACGTTATAACGTCGTCCCATATAACGTAATACGTTATAACGTCATCCCATATAACGTAATACGTTGTAACGTCATCCCATATAACGCAATACGATATAACGTCGTCCCACATAACGTAATACGTTATAACGTCATCCCATATTACGTAATGCGTTATAACGTCATCCCATATAACGTATTACGTTATAACGTCATACCATATAACCTATTACGTTATAACGTCATACCATATAACGTAGTACGTTATAACGTTATACCATATAACCTATTACGTTATAACGTCATCCCGTATTACGTAATACGTTATAACGTCATCCCATATAACGTAATACGTTATAACGTCATACCATATAACGCAATACGTTATAACGTCGTCCCATATAACGTAATACGTTATAAGGTCATCCCATATAACGTAATACGTTATAACGTCATCCCATATAACGCAATACGATATAACGTCGTCCCACATAACGTAATACGTTATAACGTCATCCCATATTACGTAATGCGTTATAACGTCATCCCATATAACGTATTACGTTATAACGTCATACCATATAACCTATTACGTTATAACGTCATACCATATAACGTAGTACGTTATAACGTTATATCATATAACCTATTACGTTATAACGTCATACCATATAACGCAATACGTTATAACGTCATCCCATATAACGTAATACGTTATAACGTCATACCATATAACGCAATACGTTATAACGTCGTCCCATATAACGTAATACGTTATAACGTCATCCCATATAACGTAATACGTTATAACGTCATCCCATATAACGCAATACGATATAACGTCGTCCCACATAACGTAATACGTTATAACGTCATCCCATATTACGTAATGCGTTATAACGTCATCCCATATAACGTATTACGTTATAACGTCATACCATATAACCTATTACGTTATAACGTCATACCATATAACGTACTACGTTATAACGTTATACCATATAACCTATTACGTTATAACGTCATCCCGTATTACGTAATACGTTATAACGTCATCCCATATAACGTAATACGTTATAACGTCATACCATATAACGCAATACGTTATAACGTCGTCCCATATAACGTAATACGTTATAAGGTCATCCCATATAACGTAATACGTTATAACGTCATCCCATATAACGCAATACGATATAACGTCGTCCCACATAACGTAATACGTTATAACGTCATCCCATATTACGTAATGCGTTATAACGTCATCCCATATAACGTATTACGTTATAACGTCATACCATATAACCTATTACGTTATAACGTCATACCATATAACGTAGTACGTTATAACGTTATATCATATAACCTATTACGTTATAACGTCATCCCATATAACGCAATACGTTATAACGTCGTCCCACATAACGTAATACGTTATAACGTCATCCCATACTACATAATGCGTTATAACGTCATCCCATATAACGTATTACGTTATAACGTCATACCATATAACGTAGTACGTTATAACGTTATACCATATAACCTATTACGTTATAACGTCATCCCGTATTACGTAATACGTTATAACGTCATCCCATATAACGTAATACGTTATAACGTCATCCCATATAACGTAATACGCTATAACGTCATGCCATATAACGCAATACGTTATAACGTCGTCCGACATAACGTAATACGTTATAGCGTCATCCCATATTACGTAATACGGTATAACGTCACACCATATAACGTAATTCGGTATAACGTCATCCCATATAACCTATTACGTTATAACGTCATAACATATAACCTATTTACGTTATGACGTCATACCATATAACGTATTACGTTATAACGTCATACCATATAACCTATTACGTTATAACGTCATCCCGTATTACGTAATACGTTATAACGTCGTCCCATATAACGTAATACGTTATAACGTCATCCCATATAACGTAATACGTTATAACGTCATCCCATATAACGCAATACGATATAACGTCGTCCCACATAACGTAATACGTTATAACGTCATCCCATATTACGTAATGCGTTATAACGTCATCCCATATAACGTATTACGTTATAACGTCATACCATATAACCTATTACGTTATAACGTCATACCATATAACGTAGTACGTTATAACGTTATATCATATAACCTATTACGTTATAACGTCATCCCGTATTACGTAATACGTTATAACGTCATCCCATATAACGTAATAAGTTATAACGTCTTCCCATATAACGTAATACGTTATAACGTCATCCCATATAACGCAATACGTTATAACGTCGTCCGACATAACGTAATAAGTTATAGCGTCATCCCATATTACGTAATGCGTTATAACGTCATCCCATATAACGTAATACGGTATAACGTCACACCATATAACGTAATTCGTTATAACGTCATACCATATAACCTAATACGTTATAACGTCGTACCATATAACGTAATACGGTATAACGTCACACCATATAACGTAATTCGGTATAACGTCATCCCATATAACGTAATACGTTATAACGTCGTCCCATATAACGTAATACGTTATAACGTCATCCCATATAACGTAATACGTTATAACGTCATCCCATATAACGCAATACGTTATAACGTCGTCCCACATAACGTAGTACGTTATAACGTCATCCCATACTACGTAATGCGTTATAACGTCATCCCATATAAGGTAATATGGTATAACGTCATACCATATAACCTATTACGTTATAACGTCATACCATATAACGTATTACGTTATAACGTCATACCATATAACCTATTACGTTATAACGTCATACCATATAACGTAATACGTTATAACGTTATACCATATAACCTATTACGTTATAACGTCATCCCGTATTACGTAATACGTTATAACGTCATCCCATTTAACGTAATACGTTATAACGTCATACCATATAACGTAGTACGTTATAACGTCATCCCATACTACGTAATGCGTTATAACGTCATCCCATATAAGGTAATATGGTATAACGTCATACCATATAACCTATTACGTTATAACGTCATACCATATAACGTATTACGTTATAACGTCATACCATATAACCTATTACGTTATAACGTCATACCATATAACCTATTACGTTATAACGTCGTACCATATAACGTAATACGTTATAACGTTATACCATATAACCTATTACGTTATAACGTCATCCCGTATTAAGTAATACGTTATAACGTCATCCCATATAACGTAATACGTTATAACGTCATACCATATAACGTAATACGTTATAACGTCGTCCCATATAACCTATTTACGTTATAACGTCATACCATATAACGTATTACGTTATAACATCATGCCATATAACGTAATACGTTATAGCGTAATACCATATAACCTAATACGTTATAACGGTATTCCATATAACGTAATGCGTTATAACGTCGACCCATATTACGTAATACGGTATAACGTCACACCATATGACGTATTACGTTATAACGTCATACCGTATAACCTATTACGTTATAACGTCATACCATATAACGTAATACGTTATAACGTTATACCATATAACCTATTACGTTATAACGTCATCCCATATAACGTAATAC
Organism: Bombus vancouverensis nearcticus; assembly: GCF_051014615.1. Lineage (NCBI taxonomy): Eukaryota > Metazoa > Arthropoda > Insecta > Hymenoptera > Apidae > Bombus > Bombus vancouverensis. The sequence continues at coordinate 4,714,032 of NC_134911.1, forward strand.
GTTATAACGTCATCCCATAAAACGTAATACGTTATAACGTCATCCCATATAACGTAATACGCTATAACGTCATCCCATATAACGCAATACGTTATAACGTCGTCCGACATAATGTAATACGTTATAGCGTCATCCCATATTACGTAATACGGTATAACGTCACACCATATAACGTAATTCGGTATAACGTCATCCCATATAACCTATTACGTTATAACGTCATAACATATAACGTAATACGTTATAACGTCATCCCATATAACGTAATACGTTATAACGTCATCCCATATAACGCAATACGGTATAACGTCGACCCATATTACGTAATACGATATAACGTCACACCATATGACGTATTTCGTTATAACGTCATACCGTATAACCTATTACGTTATAACGTCATACCATATAACGTAATACGTTATAACGTTATACCATATAACGTAATACGTTATAACGTCATACCATATAACGCAATACGTTATAACGTCGTCCCATATAACCTATTTACGTTATAAGGTCATACCATATAACGTATTACGTTATAACGTCATGCCATATAACGTAATACGTTATAGCGTCATACCATATAACCTAATACGTTATAACGGTATTCCATATATCGTAATACGTTATAACGTCATCCCATATAACGTAATGCGTTATAACGTCGACCCATATAACGTAATACGGTATAACGTCATACCATATAACCTATTACATTATAACGTCATACCATATAACGTATTACGTTATAACGTCATACCATATAACCTATTACGTTATAACGTCATACTTTATAACGTAATACGTTATAACGTTATACCATATAACCTATTACGTTATAACGTCATCCCGTATTACGTAATACGTTATAACGTCATCCCATATAACGTAATACGTTATAACGTCATACCATATAACGCAATACGTTATAACGTCGTCCCTTATAACGTAATACGTTATAACGTCATCCCATATAACGTAATACGTTATAACGTCATCCCATATAACGCAATACGATATAACGTCGTCCCACATAACGTAATACGTTATAACGTCATCCCATATTACGTAATGCGTTATAACGTCATCCCATATAACGTATTACGTTATAACGTCATACCATATAACCTATTACGTTATAACGTCATACCATATAACGTAGTACGTTATAACGTTATACCATATAACCTATTACGTTATAACGTCATCCCGTATTACGTAATACGTTATAACGTCATCCCATATAACGTAATACGTTATAACGTCATACCATATAACGCAATACGTTATAACGTCGTCCCATATAACGTAATACGTTATAAGGTCATCCCATATAACGTAATACGTTATAACGTCATCCCATATAACGCAATACGATATAACGTCGTCCCACATAACGTAATACGTTATAACGTCATCCCATATTACGTAATGCGTTATAACGTCATCCCATATAACGTATTACGTTATAACGTCATACCATATAACCTATTACGTTATAACGTCATACCATATAACGTAGTAAGTTATAACGTTATATCATATAACCTATTACGTTATAACGTCATACCATATAACGCAATACGTTATAACGTCATCCCATATAACGTAATACGTTATAACGTCATACCATATAACGCAATACGTTATAACGTCGTCCCATATAACGTAATACGTTATAACGTCATCCCATATAACGTAATACGTTATAACGTCATCCCATATAACGCAATACGATATAACGTCGTCCCACATAACGTAATACGTTATAACGTCATCCCATATTACGTAATGCGTTATAACGTCATCCCATATAACGTATTACGTTATAACGTCATACCATATAACCTATTACGTTATAACGTCATACCATATAACGTACTACGTTATAACGTTATACCATATAACCTATTACGTTATAACGTCATCCCGTATTACGTAATACGTTATAACGTCATCCCATATAACGTAATACGTTATAACGTCATACCATATAACGCAATACGTTATAACGTCGTCCCATATAACGTAATACGTTATAAGGTCATCCCATATAACGTAATACGTTATAACGTCATCCCATATAACGCAATACGATATAACGTCGTCCCACATAACGTAATACGTTATAACGTCATCCCATATTACGTAATGCGTTATAACGTCATCCCATATAACGTATTACGTTATAACGTCATACCATATAACCTATTACGTTATAACGTCATACCATATAACGTAGTACGTTATAACGTTATATCATATAACCTATTACGTTATAACGTCATCCCATATAACGCAATACGTTATAACGTCGTCCCACATAACGTAATACGTTATAACGTCATCCCATACTACATAATGCGTTATAACGTCATCCCATATAACGTATTACGTTATAACGTCATACCATATAACGTAGTACGTTATAACGTTATACCATATAACCTATTACGTTATAACGTCATCCCGTATTACGTAATACGTTATAACGTCATCCCATATAACGTAATACGTTATAACGTCATCCCATATAACGTAATACGCTATAACGTCATGCCATATAACGCAATACGTTATAACGTCGTCCGACATAACGTAATACGTTATAGCGTCATCCCATATTACGTAATACGGTATAACGTCACACCATATAACGTAATTCGGTATAACGTCATCCCATATAACCTATTACGTTATAACGTCATAACATATAACCTATTTACGTTATGACGTCATACCATATAACGTATTACGTTATAACGTCATACCATATAACCTATTACGTTATAACGTCATCCCGTATTACGTAATACGTTATAACGTCGTCCCATATAACGTAATACGTTATAACGTCATCCCATATAACGTAATACGTTATAACGTCATCCCATATAACGCAATACGATATAACGTCGTCCCACATAACGTAATACGTTATAACGTCATCCCATATTACGTAATGCGTTATAACGTCATCCCATATAACGTATTACGTTATAACGTCATACCATATAACCTATTACGTTATAACGTCATACCATATAACGTAGTACGTTATAACGTTATATCATATAACCTATTACGTTATAACGTCATCCCGTATTACGTAATACGTTATAACGTCATCCCATATAACGTAATAAGTTATAACGTCTTCCCATATAACGTAATACGTTATAACGTCATCCCATATAACGCAATACGTTATAACGTCGTCCGACATAACGTAATAAGTTATAGCGTCATCCCATATTACGTAATGCGTTATAACGTCATCCCATATAACGTAATACGGTATAACGTCACACCATATAACGTAATTCGTTATAACGTCATACCATATAACCTAATACGTTATAACGTCGTACCATATAACGTAATACGGTATAACGTCACACCATATAACGTAATTCGGTATAACGTCATCCCATATAACGTAATACGTTATAACGTCGTCCCATATAACGTAATACGTTATAACGTCATCCCATATAACGTAATACGTTATAACGTCATCCCATATAACGCAATACGTTATAACGTCGTCCCACATAACGTAGTACGTTATAACGTCATCCCATACTACGTAATGCGTTATAACGTCATCCCATATAAGGTAATATGGTATAACGTCATACCATATAACCTATTACGTTATAACGTCATACCATATAACGTATTACGTTATAACGTCATACCATATAACCTATTACGTTATAACGTCATACCATATAACGTAATACGTTATAACGTTATACCATATAACCTATTACGTTATAACGTCATCCCGTATTACGTAATACGTTATAACGTCATCCCATTTAACGTAATACGTTATAACGTCATACCATATAACGCAATACGTTATAACGTCGTCCCATATAACGTAATACGTTATAACGTCATCCCATATAACGTAATACGTTATAACGTCATCCCATATAACGCAATACGATATAACGTCGTCCCACATAACGTAATACGTTATAACGTCATCCCATATTACGTAATGCGTTATAACGTCATCCTATATAACGTATTACGTTATAACGTCTTACCATATAACCTATTACGTTATAACGTCATACCATATAACGTAATACGTTATAACGTTATACCATATAACCTATTACGTTATAACGTCATCCCGTATTACGTAATACGTTATAACGTCATCCCATATAACGTAATACGTTATAACGTCATACCATATAACGCAATACGTTATAACGTCGTCCCATATAACCTATTTACGTTATAACGTCATACCATATAACGTATTACGTTATAACGTCATGCCATATAACGTAATACGTTATAGCGTAATACCATATAACCTAATACGTTATAACGGTATTCCATATAACGTAATACGTTATAACGTCATCCCATAAAACGTAATACGTTATAACGTCATCCCATATAACACAATACGTTATAACGTCGTCCCACATAACCTAATGCGTTATAACGCCATCCCATATTACGCAATGCGTTATAACGTCATCCCATATAACTTAATACAGTATAACGTCATACCATATAACCTATTTACGTTATGACGTCATACCATATAACGTAATACGTTATAACGTCATACCATATAACGCAATACGTTATAACGTCGTCCCATATAACGTAATACGTTATAACGTCATCCCATATAACGTAATACGTTATAACGTCATCCCATATAACGCAATACGATATAACGTCGTCCCACATAACGTAATACGTTATAACGTCATCCCATATTACGTAATGCGTTATAACGTCATCCTATATAACGTATTACGTTATAACGTCTTACCATATAACCTATTACGTTATAACGTCATACCATATAACGTAATACGTTATAACGTTATACCATATAACGCAATACGTTATAACGTCGTCCCATATAACCTATTTACGTTATAACGTCATACCATATAACGTATTACGTTATAACGTCATGCCATATAACGTAGTACGTTATAACGTTATACCATATAACCTATTACGTTATAACGTCATACCATATAACGTAGTACGTTATAACGTTATACCATATAACCTATTACGTTATAACGTCATCCCGTATTACGTAATACGTTATAACGTCATCCCATATAACGTAATACGTTATAACGTCATCCCATATAACGTAATACGCTATAACGTCATCCCATATAACGCAATACGTTATAACGTCGTCCGACATAACGTAATACGTTATAGCGTCATCCCATATTACGTAATACGGTATAACGTCACACCATATAACGTAATTCGGTATAACGTCATCCCATATAACCTATTACGTTATAACGTCATAACATATAACCTATTTACGTTATGACGTCATACCATATAACCTATTACGTTATAACGTCATGCCATATATCGTATTACGTTATAACGTCATACCATATAACCTATTACGTTATAACGTCATACCATATAACGTAATACGTTATAACGTTATACCATATAACCTATTACGTTATAACGTCATCCCGTATTACGTAATACGTTATAACGTCATCCCATTTAACGTAATACGTTATTACGTCATACCATATAACGCAATACGTTATAACGTCGTCCCATATAACGTAATACGTTATAACGTCATCCCATATAACGTAATACGTTATAACGTCATCCCATATAACGCAATACGATATAACGTCGTCCCACATAACGTAATACGTTATAACGTCATCCCATATTACGTAATGCGTTATAACGTCATCCTATATAACGTATTACGTTATAACGTCATACCATATAACCTATTACGTTATAACGTCATACCATATAACGTAATACGTTATAACGTTATACCATATAACATATTACGTTATAACGTCATCCCGTATTACGTAATACGTTATAACGTCATCCCATATAACGTAATACGTTATAACGTCATACCATATAACGCAATACGTCATAACGTCGTCCCATATAACCTATTTACGTTATAACGTCATACCATATAACGTATTACGTTATAACGTCATGCCATATAACGTAATACGTTATAGCGTAATACCATATAACCTAATACGTTATAACGGTATTCCATATAACGTAATACGTTATAACGTCATCCCATATAACGTAATGCGTTATAACGTCGACCCATATTACGTAATACGGTATAACGTCACACCATATGACGTATTACGTTATAACGTCATACCGTATAACCTATTACGTTATAACGTCATACCATATAACGTAATACGTTATAACGTTATACCATATAACCTATTACGTTATAACGTCATCCCGTATTACGTAATACGTTATAACGTCATCCCATATAACGTAATACGTTATAACGTCATCCCATATAACGCAATACGTTATAACGTCGTCCGACATAACGTAATACGTTATAGCGTCATCCCATATTACGTAATGCGTTATAACGTCATCCCATATAACGTAATACGGTATAACGTCACACCATATAACGTAATTCGTTATAACGTCATACCATATAACCTAATACGGTATAACGTCATACCATATAACCTATTACGTTATAACGTCATGCCATATAACGTATTACGTTATAACGTCATACCATATAACCTATTACGTTATAACGTCATACCATATAACGTAATACGTTATAACGTTATACCATATAACCTATTACGTTATAACGTCATCCCGTATTACGTAATACGTTATAACGACATCCCATAAAACGTAATACGTTATAACGTCATCCCATACAACACAATACGATATAACGTCGTCCCACATAACCTAATGCGTTATAACGCCATCCCATATTACGCAATGCGTTATAACGTCATCCCATATAACGTAATACGGTATAACGTCATACCATATAACCTATTTACGTTATGACGTCATACCATATAACGTAATACGTTATAACGCCATCCCATATAACGCAATACGTTATAACGTCGTCCCACATAACGTAATACGTTATAACGTCATCCCATACTACGTAATGCGTTATAACGTCATCCCATATAACGTATTACGTTATAACGTCATACCATATAACCTATTACGTTATAACGTCATCCCGTATTACGTAATACGTTATAACGTCATCCCATATAACGTAATACGTTATAACGTCATCCCATATAACGCAATACGTTATAACGTCGTCCGACATAACGTAATACGTTATAGCGTCATCCCATATTACGTAATGCGTTATAACGTCATCCCATATAACGTAATACGGTATAACGTCACACCATATAACGTAATTCGTTATAACGTCATACCATATAACCTAATACGGTATAACGTCATACCATATAACCTATTACGTTATAACGTCATGCCATATAACGTATTACGTTATAACGTCATACCATATAACCTATTACGTTATAACGTCATACCATATAACGTAATACGTTATAACGTTATACCATATAACCTATTACGTTATAACGTCATCCCGTATTACGTAATACGTTATAACGACATCCCATAAAACGTAATACGTTATAACGTCATCCCATACAACACAATACGATATAACGTCGTCCCACATAACCTAATGCGTTATAACGCCATCCCATATTACGCAATGCGTTATAACGTCATCCCATATAACGTAATACGGTATAACGTCATACCATATAACCTATTTACGTTATGACGTCATACCATATAACGTAATACGTTATAACGCCATCCCATATAACGCAATACGTTATAACGTCGTCCCACATAACGTAATACGTTATAACGTCATCCCATACTACGTAGTGCGTTATAACGTCATCCCATATAACGTATTACGTTATAACGTCATACCATATAACCTATTACGTTATAACGTCATACCATATAACGTAGTACGTTATAACGTTATACCATATAACCTATTACGTTATAACGTCATCCCGTATTACGTAATACGTTATAACGTCATCCCATATAACGTAATACGTTATAACGTCATCCCATATAACGTAATACGCTATAACATCATCCCATATAACGCAATACGTTATAACGTCATACCGTATAACCTATTACGTTATAACGTCATACCATATAACGTAATACGTTATAACGTTATACCATATAACCTATTACGTTATAACGTCATCCCATATAACGGAATACGTTATAACGTCATCCCATATAACGTAATACGTTATAACGTCATCCCATATAACGCAATACGGTATAACGTCATACCATATAACCTATTTACGTTATGACGTCATACCATATAACGTATTACGTTATAACGTCATACCATATAACCTATTACGTTATAACGTCATCCCGTATTACGTAATACGTTATAACGTCATCCCATATAACGTAATACGTTATAACGTCATACCATATAACGCAATACGTTATAACGTCGTCCCATATAACCTATTTACGTTATAAGGTCATACCATATAACGTATTACGTTATAACGTCATGCCATATAACGTAATACGTTATAGCGTCATACCATATAACCTAATACGTTATAACGGTATTCCATATATCGTAATACGTTATAACGTCATCACATATAACGTAATGCGTTATAACGTCGACCCATATTACGTAATACGATATAACGTCGTCCCACATAACCTAATGCGTTATAACGCCATCCCATATTACGCAATGCGTTATAACGTCATCCCATATAACCTAATACGTTATAACGTCATACCATATAACGTAATACGGTATAACGTCACACCATATAACGTAATTCGGTATAACGTCATCCCATATAACGTAATACGTTATAACGTCATGCCATATAACGTAATACGTTATAGCGTCATACCATATAACCTAATACGTTATAACGGTATTCCATATAACGTAATACGTTATAACGTCATCCCATATAACGTAATGCGTTATAACGTCGACCCATATTACGTAATACGCTATAACGTCACACCATATGACGTATTACGTTATAACGTCATACCGTATAACCTAAAACGTTATAACGTCATACCATATAACGTAATACGTTATAACGTTATACCATATAACCTATTACGTTATAACGTCATCCCGTATTACGTAATAAGTTATAACGTCATCCCATATAACGTAATACGTTATAACGTCATACCATATAACGCAATACGTTATAACGTCGTCCCATATAACGTAATACGTTATAACGTCATCCCATATAACGTAATACGTTATAACGTCATCCCATATAACGCAATACGATATAACGTCGTCCCACATAACGTAATACGTTATAACGTCATCCCATATTACGTAATGCGTTATAACGTCATCCCGTATAACGTATTACGTTATAACGTCACACCATATAACGTAATTCGGTATAACGTCATCCCATATAACGTAATACGTTATAACGTCATGCCATATAACGTAATACGTTATAGCGTCATACCATATAACCTAATACGTTATAACGGTATTCCATATAACGTAATACGTTATAACGTCATCCCATATAACGTAATGCGTTATAACGTCGACCCATATTACGTAATACGCTATAACGTCACACCATATGACGTATTACGTTATAACGTCATACCGTATAACCTAAAACGTTATAACGTCATACCATATAACGTATTACGTTATAACGTCATACCATATAACCTATTACGTTATAACGTCATACCATATAACGTAATACGTTATAACGCCATCCCATATAACGCAATACGTTATAACGTCGTCCCATATAACGCAATACGATATAACGTCGTCCCACATAACGTAATACGTTATAACGTCATCCCATATTACGTAATGCGTTATAACGTCATCCCGTATAACGTATTACGTTATAACGTCACACCATATAACGTAATTCGGTATAACGTCATCCCATATAACGTAATACGTTATAACGCCATCCCATATAACGCAATACGTTATAACGTCGTCCCACATAACGTAATACGTTATAACGTCATCCCATACTACGTAATGCGTTATAACGTCATCCCATATAACGTATTACGTTATAACGTCATACCATATAACCTATTACGTTATAACGTCATACCATATAACGTAGTACGTTATAACGTTATACCATATAACCTATTACGTTATAACGTCATGCCATATAACGTATTACGTTATAACGTCATACCATATAACCTATTACGTTATAACGTCATACCATATAACGTAATACGTTATAACGTTATACCATATAACCTATTACGTTATAACGTCATCCCGTATTACGTAATACGTTATAACGACATCCCATAAAACGTAATACGTTATAACGTCATCCCATACAACACAATACGATATAACGTCGTCCCACATAACCTAATGCGTTATAACGCCATCCCATATTACGCAATGCGTTATAACGTCATCCCATATAACGTAATACGGTATAACGTCATACCATATAACCTATTTACGTTATGACGTCATACCATATAACGTAATACGTTATAACGCCATCCCATATAACGCAATACGTTATAACGTCGTCCCACATAACGTAATACGTTATAACGTCATCCCATACTACGTAATGCGTTATAACGTCATCCCATATAACGTATTACGTTATAACGTCATACCATATAACCTATTACGTTATAACGCCATACCATATAACGTAGTACGTTATAACGTTATACCATATAACCTATTACGTTATACCGTCATCCCGTATTACGTAATACGTTATAACGTCATCCCATATAACGTAATACGTTATAACGTCATCCCATATAACGTAATACGCTATAACATCATCCCATATAACGCAATACGTTATAACGTCATACCGTATAACCTATTACGTTATAACGTCATACCATATAACGTAATACGTTATAACGTTATACCATATAACCTATTACGTTATAACGTCATCCCATATAACGGAATACGTTATAACGTCATCCCATATAACGTAATACGTTATAACGTCATCCCATATAACGCAATACGGTATAACGTCATACCATATAACCTATTTACGTTATGACGTCATACCATATAACGTATTACGTTATAACGTCATACCATATAACCTATTACGTTATAACGTCATCCCGTATTACGTAATACGTTATAACGTCATCCCATATAACGTAATACGTTATAACGTCATACCATATAACGCAATACGTTATAACGTCGTCCCATATAACCTATTTACGTTATAAGGTCATACCATATAACGTATTACGTTATAACGTCATGCCATATAACGTAATACGTTATAGCGTCATACCATATAACTTAATACGTTATAACGGTATTCCATATATCGTAATACGTTATAACGTCATCACATATAACGTAATGCGTTATAACGTCGACCCATATTACGTAATACGATATAACGTCGTCCCACATAACCTAATGCGTTATAACGCCATCCCATATTACGCAATGCGTTATAACGTCATCCCATATAACCTAATACGTTATAACGTCATACCATGTAACGTAATACGGTATAACGTCACACCATATAACGTAATTCGGTATAACGTCATCCCATATAACGTAATACGCTATAACGTCACACCATATGACGTATTACGTTATAACGTCATACCGTATAACCTAAAACGTTATAACGTCATACCATATAACGTAATACGTTATAACGTTATACCATATAACCTATTACGTTATAACGTCATCCCGTATTACGTAATAAGTTATAACGTCATCCCATATAACGTAATACGTTATAACGTCATACCATATAACGCAATACGTTATAACGTCGTCCCATATAACGTAATACGTTATAACGTCATCCCATATAACGTAATACGTTATAACGTCATCCCATATAACGCAATACGATATAACGTCGTCCCACATAACGTAATACGTTATAACGTCATCCCATATTACGTAATGCGTTATAACGTCATCCCGTATAACGTATTACGTTATAACGTCATACCATATAACCTATTACGTTATAACGTCATACCATATAACGTAATACGTTATAACGTTATACCATATAACCTATTACGTTATAACGTCATCCCGTATTACGTAATACGTTATAACGTCATCCCATATAACGTAATACGTTATAACGTCATACCATATAACGCAATACGTTATAACGTCGTCCCATATAACCTATTTACGTTATAACGTCATACCATATAACGTATTACGTTATAACGTCATGCCATATAACGTAATACGTTATAACGTCATACCATATAACGCAATACGTTATAACGTCGTCCCATATAACCTATTTACGTTATAAGGTCATACCATATAACGTATTACGTTATAACGTCATGCGATATAACGTAATACGTTATAGCGTCATACCATATAACCTAATACGTTATAACGGTATTCCATATATCGTAATACGTTATAACGTCATCCCATATAACGTAATACGTTATAACGTCATCCCATATAACGCAATACGTTATAACGTCGTCCCACATAACGTAGTACGTTATAACGTCGTCCCATACTACGTAATGCGTTATAACGTCATCCCATATAACGTAATACGGTATAACGTCATACCATATAACCTATTACATTATAACGTCATACCATATAACGTATTACGTTATAACGTCATACCATATAACCTATTACGTTATAACGTCATCCCGTATTACGTAATACGTTATAACGTCATCCCATATAACGTAATACGTTATAACGTCATACCATATAACGCAATACGTTATAACGTCGTCCCATATAACGTAATACGTTATAACGTCATCCCATATAACGTAATACGTTATAACGTCATCCCATATAACGCAATACGATATAACGTCGTCCCACATAACGTAATACGTTATAACGTCATCCCATATTACGTAATGCGTTATAACGTCATCCCATATAACGTATTACGTTATAACGTCATACCATATAACCTATTACGTTATAACGTCATACCATATAACGTAGTACGTTATAACGTTATACCATATAACCTATTACGTTATAACGTCATCCCGTATTACGTAATATGTTATAACTTCATCCCATATAACCTAATACGTTATAACGTTATACCATATAACCTATTACGTTATAACGTCATCCCGTATTACGTAATACGTTATAACGTCATCCCATATAACGTAATACGTTATAACGTCATACCATAAAACGCAATACGTTATAACGTCGTCCCATATAACGTAATACGTTATAACGTCATCCCATATAACGTAATACGTTATAACGTCATCCCATAAAACGCAATACGATATAACGTCGTCCCACATAACGTAATACGTTATAACGTCATCCCATATTACGTAATGCGTTATAACGTCATCCCATATAACGAATTACGTTATAACGTCATACCATATAACCTATTACGTTATAACGTCATACCATATAACGTAGTACGTTATAACGTTATACCACATAACCTATTACGTTATAACGTCATCCCGTATTACGTAATACGTTATAACGTCATCCCATATAACGTAATACGTTATAACGTCATACCATATAACGCAATACGTTATAACGTCGTCCCATATAACGTAATACGTTATAACGTCATCCCATATAACGTAATACGTTATAACGTCATCCCATATAACGCAATACGATATAACGTCGTCCCACATAACGTAACACGTTATAACGTCATCCCATATTACGTAATGCGTTATAACGTCATCCCATATAACGTATTACGTTATAACGTCATACCATATAACCTATTACGTTATAACGTCATACCATATAACGTAGTACGTTATAACGTTATACCATATAACCTATTACGTTATAACGTCATCCCGTATTACGTAATATGTTATAACTTCATCCCATATAACGTAATACGTTATAACGTCATCCCATATAACGTAATACGTTATAACGTCATCCCATATAACGCAATACGTTATAACGTCGTCCGACATAACGTAATACGTTATAGCGTCATCCCATATTACGTAATGCGTTATAACGTCATCCCATATAACGTAATACGGTATAACGTCACACCATATAACGTAATTCGTTATAACGTCATACCATATAACCTAATACGTTATAACGTCATACCATATAACGTAATACGGTATAACGTCACACCATATAACGTAATTCGGTATAACGTCATCCCATATAACGTAATACGTTATAACGTCGTCCCATATAACGTAATACGTTATAACGTCATCCCATATAACGTAATACGTTATAACGTCATCCCATATAACGCAATACGTTATAACGTCGTCCCACATAACGTAGTACGTTATAACGTCATCCCATACTACGTAATGCGTTATAACGTCATCCCATATAACGTAATACGGTATAACGTCATACCATATAACCTATTACGTTATAACGTCATACCATATAACGTATTACGTTATAACGTCATACCATATAACCTATTACGTTATAACGTCATACCATATAACGTAATACGTTATAACGTTATACCATATAACCTATTACGTTATAACGTCATCCCGTATTACGTAATACGTTATAACGTCATCCCATATAACGTAATACGTTATAACGTCATACCATATAACGCAATACGTTATAACGTCGTCCCATATAACGTAATACGTTATAACGTCATCCCATATAACGTAATACGTTATAACGTCATCCCATATAACGCAATACGATATAACGTCGTCCCACATAACGTAATACGTTATAACGTCATCCCATATTACGTAATGCGTTATAACGTCATCCCATATAACGTATTACGTTATAACGTCATACCATATAACCTATTACGTTATAACGTCATACCATATAACGTAATACGTTATAACGTTATACCATATAACCTATTACGTTATAACGTCATCCCGTATTACGTAATACGTTATAACGTCATCCCATATAACGTAATACGTTATAACGTCATACCATATAACGCAATACGTTATAACGTCGTCCCATATAACCTATTTACGTTATAACGTCATACCATATAACGTATTACGTTATAACGTCATGCCATATAACGTAATACGTTATAACGTCATACCATATAACGCAATACGTTATAACGTCGTCCCATATAACCTATTTACGTTATAAGGTCATACCATATAACGTATTACGTTATAACGTCATGCCATATAACGTAATACGTTATAGCGTCATACCATATAACCTAATACGTTATAACGGTATTCCATATATCGTAATACGTTATAACGTCATCCCATATACCGTAATGCGTTATAACGTCGACCCATATTACGTAATACGATATAACGTCACACCATATGACGTATTACGTTATAACGTCATACCGTATAACCTATTACGTTATAACGTCATACCATATAACGCAATACGTTATAACGTCGTCCCATATAACGTAATACGTTATAACGTCATCCCGTATTACGTAATACGTTATAACGTCATCCCATATAACGTAATACGTTATAACGTCATACCATATAACGCAATACGTTATAACGTCGTCCCATATAACGTAATACGTTATAACGTTATACCATATATCGTAATACGTTATAACGTCATACCATATAACGCAATACGTTATAACGTCGTCCCATATAACGTAATACGTTATAACGTCATCCCATATAACGTAATGCGTTATAACGTCGACCCATATTACGTAATACGATATAACGTCACACCATATGACGTATTACGTTATAACGTCATACCGTATAACCTATTACGTTATAACGTCATACCATATAACGTAATACGTTATAACGTTATACCATATATCGTAATACGTTATAACGTCATACCATATAACGCAATACGTTATAACGTCGTCCCATATAACGTAATACGTTATAACGTCATCCCATATAACGTAATGCGTTACAACGTCGACCCATATTACGTAATACGATATAACGTCACACCATATGACGTATTACGTTATAACGTCATACCGTATAACCTATTACGTTATAACGTCATCCCATATAACGTAATACGTTATAACGTCATACCATATAACGCAATACGTTATAACGTCATGCCATATAACGTAATACGTTAAAGCGTCATACCATATAACCTAATACGTTATAACGGTATTCCGTATATCGTAATACGTTATAACGTCATCCCATATAACGTAATGAGTTATAACGTCGACCCATATTACGTAATACGATATAACGTCACACCATATGACGTATTACGTTATAACGTCATACCGTATAAGCTATTACGTTATAACGTCATACCATATAACGTAATACGTTATAACGTTATACCATATAACCTATTACGTTATAACGTCATCCCGTATTACGTAATACGTTATAACGTCATCCCATATAACGTAATACGTTATAACTTCATACCATATAACGCAATACGTTATAACGTCGTCCCATATAACGTAATACGTTATAACGTCATCCCATATAACGTAATACGTTATAACGTCATCCCATATAACGCAATACGATATAACGTCGTCCCACATAACGTAATACGTTATAACGTCATCCCATATTACGTAATTCGTTATAACGTCATCCCATATAACGTATTACGTTATAACGTCATACCATATAACCTATTACGTTATAACGTCATACCATATAACGCAATACGTTATAACGTCGTCCCATATAACCTATGTACGTTATAACGTCATACCATATAACGTATTACGTTATAACGTCATGCCATATAACGTAATACGTTATAACGTCATACCATATAACGCAATACGTTATAACGTCGTCCCATATAAAGTAATACGTTATAACGTCATCCCATATAACGTAATACGTTATAACGTCATCCCATATAACGCAATACGGTATAACGTCATACCATATAACGCAATACGTTATAACGTCGTCCCATATAACGTAATACGTTATAACGTCATCCCATATAACGTAATACGTTATAACGTCATCCCATATAACGCAATACGATATAACGTCGTCCCACATAACGTAATACGTTATAACGTCATCCCATATTACGTAATGCGTTATAACGTCATCCCATATAACGTATTATGTTATAACGTCATACCATATAACCTATTACGTTATAACGTCATACCATATAACGTAGTACGTTATAACGTTATACCATATAACCTATTACGTTATAACGTCATCCCGTATTACGTAATGCGTTATAACGTCATCCCATATAACGCAATTCGTTATAACTTCATACCATATAACCTAATACGTTATAACGTCATACCATATAACGTAATACGGTATAACGTCACACCATATAACGTAATTCGGTATAACGTCATCCCATATAACGTAATGCGTTATAACGTCGTCCCATATAACGTAATACGTTAAAACGTCATACCATATAACGTAGTACGTTATAACGTTATACCATATAACCTATTACGTTATAACGTCATCCCGTATTACGTAATACGTTATAACGTCATCCCATATAACGTAATACGTTATAACGTCATACCATATAACGCAATACGTTATAACGTCGTCCCATATAACGTAATACGTTATAACGTCATCCCATATAACGTAATACGTTATAACGTCATCCCATATAACGCAATACGATATAACGTCGTCCCACATAACGTAATACGTTATAACGTCATCCCATATTACGTAATGCGTTATAACGTCATCCCATATAACGTAGTACGTTATAACGTTATACCATACAACCTATTACGTTATAACGTCATCCCGTATTACGTAATACGTTATAACGTCATCCCATATAACGTAATACGGTATAACGTCATACCATATAACCTATTACGTTATAAAGTCATACCATATAACGTATTACGTTATAACGTCATACCATATAACCTATTACGTTATAACGTCATACCATATAACGCAATACGATATAACGTCGTCCCACATAACGTAATACGTTATAACGTCATCCCGTATTACGTAATACGTTATAACGTCATCCAATATAACGTATTACGTTATAACGTCATACCATATAACCTATTACGTTATAACGTCATACTTTATAACGTAATACGTTATAACGTTATACCATATAACCTATTACGTTATAACGTCATCCCGTATTACGTAATACGTTATAACGTCATCCCATATAACGTAATACGTTATAACGTCATACCATATAACGCAATACGTTATAACGTCGTCCCATATAACGTAATACGTTATAACGTCATACCATATAACGCAATACGTTATAACGTCGTCCCATATAACGTAATACGTTATAACGTCATCCCATATAACGTAATACGTTATAACGTCATCCCATATAACGCAATACGATATAACGTCACACCATATAACCTATTACGTTATAACGTCATACCATATAACGTATTACGTTATAACGTCATACCATATAACCTATTACGTTATAACGTCATACCATATAACGTAATACGTTATAACGTTATACCATATAACCTATTACGTTATAACGTCATCCCGTATTACGTAATACGTTATAACGTCATACTTTATAACGTAATACGTTATAACGTTATACCATATAACCTATTACGTTATAACGTCATCCCATATAACGTAATACGGTATAACGTCATACCATATAACCTATTACGTTATAACGTCATACCATATAACGTATTACGTTATAACGTCATACCATATAACCTATTACGTTATAACGTCATACCATATAACGTAATACGTTATAACGTTATACCATATAACCTATTACGTTATAACGTCATCCCGTATTACGTAATACGTCATAACGTCATCCCATATAACGTAATACGTTATAACGTCATACCATATAACGCAATACGTTATAACGTCGTCCCATATAACGTAATACGTTATAACGTCATCCCATATAACGTAATACGTTATAACGTCATCCCATATAACGCAATACGATATAACGTCGTCCCACATAACGTAATACGTTATAACGTCATCCCGTATTACGTAATACGTTATAACGTCATCCAATATAACGTATTACGTTATAACGTCATACCATATAACCTATTACGTTATAACGTCATACTTTATAACGTAATACGTTATAACGTTATACCATATAACCTATTACGTTATAACGTCATCCCGTATTACGTAATACGTTATAACGTCATCCCATATAACGTAATACGTTATAACGTCATACCATATAACGCAATACGTTATAACGTCGTCCCATATAACGTAATACGTTATAACGTCATCCCATATTACGTAATGCGTTATAACGTCATCCTATATAACGTATTACGTTATAACGTCTTACCATATAACCTATTACGTTATAACGTCATACCATATAACGTAATACGTTATAACGTTATACCATATAACCTATTACGTTATAACGTCATCCCGTATTACGTAATACGTTATAACGTCATCCCATATAACGTAATACGTTATAACGGTATTCCATATAACGTAATACGTTATAACGTCATCCCATAAAACGTAATACGTTATAACGTCATCCCATATAACACAATACGTTATAACGTCGTCCCACATAACCTAATGCGTTATAACGCCATCCCATATTACGCAATGCGTTATAACGTCATCCCATATAACGTAATACGGTATAACGTCATACCATATAACCTATTTACGTTATGACGTCATACCATATAACGTAATACGTTATAACGTCATCCCATATAACGCAATACGTTATAACGTCGTCCCACATAACGTAATACGTTATAACGTCATCCCATACTACATAATGCGTTATAACGTCATCCCATATAACGTATTACGTTATAACGTCATACCATATAACCTATTACGTTATAACGTCATACCATATAACGTAGTACGCTATAACGTTATACCATATAACCTATTACGTTATAACGTCATACCATATAACGTAGTACGTTATAACGTTATACCATATAACCTATTACGTTATAACGTCATCCCGTATTACGTAATACGTTATAACGTCATCCCATATAACGTAATACGTTATAACGTCATCCCATATAACGTAATACGCTATAACATCATCCCATATAACGCAATACGTTATAACGTCGTCCGACATAACGTAATACGTTATAGCGTCATCCCATATTACGTAATACGGTATAACGTCGTCCCACATAACGTAATACGTTATAACGTCATCCCATATAACCTATTACGTTATAACGTCATAACGTATAACCTATTTACGTTATGACGTCATACCATATAACCTATTACGTTATAACGTCATGCCATATAACGTATTACGTTATAACGTCATACCATATAACCTATTACGTTATAACGTCATACCATATAACGTAATACGTTATAACGTTATACCATATAACCTATTACGTTATAACGTCATCCCGTATTACGTAATACGTTATAACGTCATCCCATTTAACGTAATACGTTATTACGTCATACCATATAACGCAATACGTTATAACGTCGTCCCATATAACGTAATACGTTATAACGTCATCCCATATAACGTAATACGTTATAACGTCATCCCATATAACGCAATACGATATAACGTCGTCCCACATAACGTAATACGTTATAACGTCATCCCATATTACGTAATGCGTTATAACGTCATCCTATATAACGTATTACGTTATAACATCATACCATATAACCTATTACGTTATAACGTCATACCATATAACGTAATACGTTATAACGTTATACCATATAACCTATTACGTTATAACGTCATCCCGTATTACGTAATACGTTATAACGTCATCCCATATAACGTAATACGTTATAACGTCATCCCATATAACGTAATACGTTATAACGTCATCCCATATAACGCAATACGTTATAACGTCGTCCGACATAACGTAATACGTTATAGCGTCATCCCATATTACGTAATGCGTTATAACGTCATCCCATATAACGTAATACGGTATAACGTCACACCATATAACGTAATTCGTTATAACGTCATACCATATAACCTAATACGGTATAACGTCATACCATATAACCTATTACGTTATAACGTCATGCCATATAACGTATTACGTTATAACGTCATACCATATAACCTATTACGTTATAACGTCATACCATATAACGTAATACGTTATAACGTTATACCATATAACCTATTACGTTATAACGTCATCCCGTATTACGTAATACGTTATAACGACATCCCATAAAACGTAATACGTTATAACGTCATCCCATACAACACAATACGATATAACGTCGTCCCACATAACCTAATGCGTTATAACGCCATCCCATATTACGCAATGCGTTATAACGTCATCCCATATAACGTAATACGGTATAACGTCATACCATATAACCTATTTACGTTATGACGTCATACCATATAACGTAATACGTTATAACGCCATCCCATATAACGCAATACGTTATAACGTCGTCCCACATAACGTAATACGTTATAACGTCATCCCATACTACGTAATGCGTTATAACGTCATCCCATATAACGTATTACGTTATAACGTCATACCATATAACCTATTACGTTATAACGTCATACCATATAACGTAGTACGTTATAACGTTATACCATATAACCTATTACGTTATAACGTCATCCCGTATTACGTAATACGTTATAACGTCATCCCATATAACGTAATACGTTATAACGTCATCCCATATAACGTAATACGCTATAACGTCATCCCATATAACGCAATACGTTATAACGTCATACCGTATACCCTATTACGTTATAACGTCATACCATATAACGTAATACGTTATAACGTCATCCCATATAACGCAATACGGTATAACGTCATACCATATAACCTATTTACGTTATGACGTCATACCATATAACGTATTACGTTATAACGTCATACCATATAACCTATTACGTTATAACGTCATCCCGTATTACGTAATACGTTATAACGTCATCCCATATAACGTAATACGTTATAACGTCATACCATATAACGCAATACGTTATAACGTCGTCCCATATAACCTATTTACGTTATAAGGTCATACCATATAACGTATTACGTTATAACGTCATGCCATATAACGTAATACGTTATAGCGTCATACCATATAACCTAATACGTTATAACGGTATTCCATATATCGTAATACGTTATAACGTCATCACATATAACGTAATGCGTTATAACGTCGACCCATATTACGTAATACGATATAACGTCGTCCCACATAACCTAATGCGTTATAACGCCATCCCATATTACGCAATGCGTTATAACGTCATCCCATATAACCTAATACGTTATAACGTCATACCATATAACGTAATACGGTATAACGTCACACCATATAACGTAATTCGGTATAACGTCATCCCATATAACGTAATACGTTATAACGTCATGCCATATAACGTAATACGTTATAGCGTCATACCATATAACCTAATACGTTATAACGGTATTCCATATAACGTAATACGTTATAACGTCATCCCATATAACGTAATGCGTTATAACGTCGACCCATATTACGTAATACGCTATAACGTCACACCATATGACGTATTACGTTATAACGTCATACCGTATAACCTAAAACGTTATAACGTCATACCATATAACGTAATACGTTATAACGTTATACCATATAACCTATTACGTTATAACGTCATCCCGTATTACGTAATAAGTTATAACGTCATCCCATATAACGTAATACGTTATAACGTCATACCATATAACGCAATACGTTATAACGTCGTCCCATATAACGCAATACGTTATAACGTCATCCCATATAACGTAATACGTTATAACGTCATCCCATATTACGTAATGCGTTATAACGTCATCCCGTATAACGTATTACGTTATAACGTCATACCATATAACCTATTACGTTATAACGTCATACCATATAACGTAATACGGTATAACGTCACACCATATAACGTAATTCGGTATAACGTCATCCCATATAACGTAATACGTTATAACGTCATGCCATATAACGTAATACGTTATAGCGTCATACCATATAACCTAATACGTTATAACGGTATTCCATATAACGTAATACGCTATAACGTCATCCCATATAACGCAATACGTTATAACGTCATACCGTATAACCTATTACGTTATAACGTCATACCATATAACGTAATACGTTATAACGTCATCCCATATAACGCAATACGGTATAACGTCATACCATATAACCTATTTACGTTATGACGTCATACCATATAACGTATTACGTTATAACGTCATACCATATAACGTATTACGTTATAACGTCATCCCGTATTACGTAATATGTTATAACTTCATCCCATATAACGTAATACGTTATAACGTTATACCATATAACCTATTACGTTATAACGTCATCCCGTATTACGTAATAAGTTATAACGTCATCCCATATAACGTAATACGTTATAACGTCATACCATATAACGCAATACGTTATAACGTCGTCCCATATAACGTAATACGTTATAACGTCATCCCATATAACGTAATACGTTATAACGTCATCCCATATAACGCAATACGATATAACGTCGTCCCACATAACGTAATACGTTATAACGTCATCCCATATTACGTAATGCGTTATAACGTCGTCCCATATAACCTATTTACGTTATAACGTCATACCATATAACGTATTACGTTATAACGTCATGCCATATAACGTAATACGTTATAACGTCATACCATATAACGCAATACGTTATAACGTCGTCCCATATAACCTATTTACGTTATAAGGTCATACCATATAACGTATTACGTTATAACGTCATGCGATATAACGTAATACGTTATAGCGTCATACCATATAACCTAATACGTTATAACGGTATTCCATATATCGTAATACGTTACAACGTCATCCCATATAACGTAATACGTTATAACGTCATCCCATATAACGCAATACGTTATAACGTCGTCCCACATAACGTAGTACGTTATAACGTCGTCCCATACTACGTAATGCGTTATAACGTCATCCCATATAACGTAATACGGTATAACGTCATACCATATAACCTATTACATTATAACGTCATACCATATAACGTATTACGTTATAACGTCATACCATATAACCTATTACGTTATAACGTCATACTTTATAACGTAATACGTTATAACGTTATACCATATAACCTATTACGTTATAACGTCATCCCGTATTACGTAATACGTTATAACGTCATCCCATATAACGTAATACGTTATAACGTCATACCATAAAACGCAATACGTTATAACGTCGTCCCATATAACGTAATACGTTATAACGTCATCCCATATAACGTAATACGTTATAACGTCATCCCATAAAACGCAATACGATATAACGTCGTCCCACATAACGTAATACGTTATAACGTCATCCCATATTACGTAATGCGTTATAACGTCATCCCATATAACGAATTACGTTATAACGTCATACCATATAACCTATTACGTTATAACGTCATACCATATAACGTAGTACGTTATAACGTTATACCACATAACCTATTACGTTATAACGTCATCCCGTATTACGTAATACGTTATAACGTCATCCCATATAACGTAATACGTTATAACGTCATACCATATAACGCAATACGTTATAACGTCGTCCCATATAACGTAATACGTTATAACGTCATCCCATATAACGTAATACGTTATAACGTCATCCCATATAACGCAATACGGTATAACGTCGTCCCACATAACGTAATACGTTATAACGTCATACCATATAACGCAATACGTTATAACGTCGTCCCATATAACGTAATACGTTATAACGTCATCCCATATAACGTAATACGTTATAACGTCATCCCATATAACGCAATACGATATAACGTCGTCCCACATAACGTAATACGTTATAACGTCATCCCATATTACGTAATGCGTTATAACGTCATCCCATATAACGTATTACGTTATAACGTCATACCATATAACCTATTACGTTATAACGTCATACCATATAACGTAATACGTTATAACGTTATACCATATAACCTATTACGTTATAACGTCATCCCGTATTACGTAATACGTTATAACGTCATCCCATATAACGTAATACGTTATAACGTCATACCATATAACGCAATACGTTATAACGTCGTCCCATATAACCTATTTACGTTATAACGTCATACCATATAACGTATTACGTTATAACGTCATGCCATATAACGTAATACGTTATAACGTCATACCATATAACGCAATTCGTTATAACGTCGTCCCATATAACCTATTTACGTTATAAGGTCATACCATATAACGTATTACGTTATAACGTCATGCCATATAACGTAATACGTTATAGCGTCATACCATATAACCTAATACGTTATAACGGTATTCCATATATCGTAATACGTTATAACGTCATCCCATATAACGTAATGCGTTATAACGTCGACCCATATTACGTAATACGATATAACGTCACACCATATGACGTATTACGTTATAACGTCATACCGTATAACCTATTACGTTATAACGTCATACCATATAACGCAATACGTTATAACGTCGTCCCATATAACGTAATACGTTATAACGTCATCCCGTATTACGTAATACGTTATAACGTCATCCCATATAACGTAATACGTTATAACGTCATACCATATAACGCAATACGTTATAACGTCGTCCCATATAACGTAATACGTTATAACGTTATACCATATATCGTAATACGTTATAACGTCATACCATATAACGCAATACGTTATAACGTCGTCCCATATAACGTAATACGTTATAACGTCATCCCATATAACGTAATGCGTTATAACGTCGACCCATATTACGTAATACGATATAACGTCACACCATATGACGTATTACGTTATAACGTCATACCGTATAACCTATTACGTTATAACGTCATACCATATAACGTAATACGTTATAACGTCACACCATATAACGTAATACGTTATAACGTCATCCCATATAACGTAATACGTTATAACGTCATCCCATATAACGCAATACGGTATAACGTCATACCATATAACGCAATACGTTATAACGTCGTCCCATATAACGTAATACGTTATAACGTCATCCCATATAACGTAATACGTTATAACGTCATCCCATATAACGCAATACGATATAACGTCGTCCCACATAACGTAATACGTTATAACGTCATCCCATATTACGTAATGCGTTATAACGTCATCCCATATAACGTATTACGTTATAACGTCATACCATATAACCTATTACGTTATAACGTCATACCATATAACGTAGTACGTTATAACGTTATACCATATAACCTATTACGTTATAACGTCATCCCGTATTACGTAATGCGTTATAACGTCATCCCATATAACGCAATTCGTTATAACTTCATACCATATAACCTAATACGTTATAACGTCATACCATATAACGTAATACGGTATAACGTCACACCATATAACGTAATTCGGTATAACGTCATCCCATATAACGTAATGCGTTATAACGTCGTCCCATATAACGTAATACGTTAAAACGTCATACCATATAACGTAGTACGTTATAACGTTATACCATATAACCTATTACGTTATAACGTCATCCCGTATTACGTAATACGTTATAACGTCATCCCATATAACGTAATACGTTATAACGTCATACCATATAACGCAATACGTTATAACGTCGTCCGACATAACGTAATACGTTATAGCGTCATCCCATATTACGTAATACGGTATAACGTCACACCATATAACGTAATTCGGTATAACGTCATCCCATATAACCTATTACGTTATAACGTCATAACATATAACCTATTTACGTTATGACGTCATACCATATAACCTATTACGTTATAACGTCATGCCATATAACGTATTACGTTATGACGTCATACCATATAACCTATTACGTTATAACGTCATACCATATAACGTATTACGTTATAACGTCATACCATATAACCTATTACGTTATAACGTCATACCATATAACGTAATACGTTATAACGTCATACCATATAACGCAATACGATATAACGTCGTCCCACATAACGTAATACGTTATAACGTCATCCCGTATTACGTAATACGTTATAACGTCATCCAATATAACGTATTACGTTATAACGTCATACCATATAACCTATTACGTTATAACGTCATACTTTATAACGTAATACGTTATAACGTTATACCATATAACCTATTACGTTATAACGTCATCCCGTATTACGTAATACGTTATAACGTCATCCCATATAACGTAATACGTTATAACGTCATACCATATAACGCAATACGTTATAACGTCGTCCCATATAACGTAATACGTTATAACGTCATACCATATAACGCAATACGTTATAACGTCGTCCCATATAACGTAATACGTTATAACGTCATCCCATATAACGTAATACGTTATAACGTCATCCCATATAACGCAATACGATATAACGTCACACCATATAACCTATTACGTTATAACGTCATACCATATAACGTATTACGTTATAACGTCATACCATATAACCTATTACGTTATAACGTCATACCATATAACGTAATACGTTATAACGTTATACCATATAACCTATTACGTTATAACGTCATCCCGTATTACGTAATACGTTATAACGTCATACTTTATAACGTAATACGTTATAACGTTATACCATATAACCTATTACGTTATAACGTCATCCCATATAACGTAATACGGTATAACGTCATACCATATAACCTATTACGTTATAACGTCATACCATATAACGTATTACGTTATAACGTCATACCATATAACCTATTACGTTATAACGTCATACCATATAACGTAATACGTTATAACGTTATACCATATAACCTATTACGTTATAACGTCATCCCGTATTACGTAATACGTTATAACGTCATCCCATATAACGTAATACGTTATAACGTCATACCATATAACGCAATACGTTATAACGTCGTCCGACATAACGTAATACGTTATAGCGTCATCCCATATTACGTAATACGGTATAACGTCACACCATATAACGTAATTCGGTATAACGTCATCCCATATAACCTATTACGTTATAACGTCATAACATATAACCTATTTACGTTATGACGTCATACCATATAACCTATTACGTTATAACGTCATGCCATATAACGTATTACGTTATGACGTCATACCATATAACCTATTACGTTATAACGTCATAACATATAACCTATTTACGTTATGACGTCATACCATATAACCTATTACGTTATAACGTCATGCCATATAACGTATTACGTTATAACGTTATACCATATAACCTATTACGTTATAACGTCATCCCGTATTACGTAATACGTTATAACGTCATCCCATTTAACGTAATACGTTATTACGTCATACCATATAACGCAATACGTTATAACGTCGTCCCATATAACGTAATACGTTATAACGTCATCCCATATAACGTAATACGTTATAACGTCATCCCATATAACGCAATACGATATAACGTCGTCCCACATAACGTAATACGTTATAACGTCATCCCATATTACGTAATGCGTTATAACGTCATCCTATATAACGTATTACGTTATAACGTCATACCATATAACCTATTACGTTATAACGTCATCCCATATAACGTAATACGTTATAACGTCATACCATATAACGCAATACGTCATAACGTCGTCCCATATAACCTATTTACGTTATAACGTCATACCATATAACGTATTACGTTATAACGTCATGCCATATAACGTAATACGTTATAGCGTAATACCATATAACCTAATACGTTATAACGGTATTCCATATAACGTAATACGTTATAACGTCATCCCATATAACGTAATGCGTTATAACGTCGACCCATATTACGTAATACGGTATAACGTCACACCATATGACGTATTACGTTATAACGTCATACCGTATAACCTATTACGTTATAACGTCATACCATATAACGTAATACGTTATAACGTTATACCATATAACCTATTACGTTATAACGTCATCCCGTATTACGTAATACGTTATAACGTCATCCCATATAACGTAATACGTTATAACGTCATCCCATATAACGTAATACGTTATAACGTCATCCCATATAACGCAATACGTTATAACGTCGTCCGACATAACGTAATACGTTATAGCGTCATCCCATATTACGTAATGCGTTATAACGTCATCCCATATAACGTAATACGGTATAACGTCACACCATATAACGTAATTCGTTATAACGTCATACCATATAACCTAATACGGTATAACGTCATACCATATAACCTATTACGTTATAACGTCATGCCATATAACGTATTACGTTATAACGTCATACCATATGACCTATTACGTTATAACGTCATACCATATAACGTAATACGTTATAACGTTATACCATATAACCTATTACGTTATAACGTCATCCCGTATTACGTAATACGTTATAACGACATCCCATAAAACGTAATACGTTATAACGTCATCCCATACAACACAATACGATATAACGTCGTCCCACATAACCTAATGCGTTATAACGCCATCCCATATTACGCAATGCGTTATAACGTCATCCCATATAACGTAATACGGTATAACGTCATACCATATAACCTATTTACGTTATGACGTCATACCATATAACGTAATACGTTATAACGCCATCCCATATAACGCAATACGTTATAACGTCGTCCCACATAACGTAATACGTTATAACGTCATCCCATACTACGTAATGCGTTATAACGTCATCCCATATAACGTATTACGTTATAACGTCATACCATATAACCTATTACGTTATAACGTCATACCATATAACCTATTTACGTTATGACGTCATACCATATAACGTATTACGTTATAACGTCATACCATATAACCTATTACGTTATAACGTCATCCCGTATTACGTAATACGTTATAACGTCATCCCATATAACGTAATACGTTATAACGTCATACCATATAACGCAATACGTTATAACGTCGTCCCATATAACCTATTTACGTTATAAGGTCATACCATATAACGTATTACGTTATAACGTCATGCCATATAACGTAATACGTTATAGCGTCATACCATATAACCTAATACGTTATAACGGTATTCCATATATCGTAATACGTTATAACGTCATCACATATAACGTAATGCGTTATAACGTCGACCCATATTACGTAATACGATATAACGTCGTCCCACATAACCTAATGCGTTATAACGCCATCCCATATTACGCAATGCGTTATAACGTCATCCCATATAACCTAATACGTTATAACGTCATACCATATAACGTAATACGGTATAACGTCACACCATATAACGTAATTCGGTATAACGTCATCCCATATAACGTAATACGTTATAACGTCATGCCATATAACGTAATACGTTATAGCGTCATACCATATAACCTAATACGTTATAACGGTATTCCATATAACGTAATACGTTATAACGTCATCCCATATAACGTAATGCGTTATAACGTCGACCCATATTACGTAATACGCTATAACGTCACACCATATGACGTATTACGTTATAACGTCATACCGTATAACCTAAAACGTTATAACGTCATACCATATAACGTAATACGTTATAACGTTATACCATATAACCTATTACGTTATAACGTCATCCCGTATTACGTAATAAGTTATAACGTCATCCCATATAACGTAATACGTTATAACGTCATACCATATAACGCAATACGTTATAACGTCGTCCCATATAACCTATTTACGTTATAAGGTCATACCATATAACGTATTACGTTATAACGTCATGCGATATAACGTAATACGTTATAGCGTCATACCATATAACCTAATACGTTATAACGGTATTCCATATATCGTAATACGTTATAACGTCATCCCATATAACGTAATACGTTATAACGTCATCCCATATAACGCAATACGTTATAACGTCGTCCCACATAACGTAGTACGTTATAACGTCGTCCCATACTACGTAATGCGTTATAACGTCATCCCATATAACGTAATACGGTATAACGTCATACCATATAACCTATTACATTATAACGTCATACCATATAACGTATTACGTTATAACGTCATACCATATAACCTATTACGTTATAACGTCATACTTTATAACGTAATACGTTATAACGTTATACCATATAACCTATTACGTTATAACGTCATCCCGTATTACGTAATACGTTATAACGTCATCCCATATAACGTAATACGTTATAACGTCATACCATAAAACGCAATACGTTATAACGTCGTCCCATATAACGTAATACGTTATAACGTCATCCCATATAACGTAATACGTTATAACGTCATCCCATAAAACGCAATACGATATAACGTCGTCCCACATAACGTAATACGTTATAACGTCATCCCATATTACGTAATGCGTTATAACGTCATCCCATATAACGCAATACGTTATAACGTCGTCCCATATAACGTAATACGTTATAACGTCATCCCATATAACGTAATACGTTATAACGTCGTCCCATATAACGTAATACGTTATAACGTCATCCCATATAACGTAATACGTTATAACGTCATCCCATATAACGCAATACGATATAACGTCGTCCCACATAACGTAATACGTTATAACGTCATCCCATATTACGTAATGCGTTATAACCTCATCCCATATAACGTATTACGTTATAACGTCATACCATATAACCTATTACGTTATAACGTCATACCATATAACGTATTACGTTATAACGTCATACCATATAACCTATTACGTTATAACGTCATACCATATAACGTAGTACGTTATAACGTTATACCACATAACCTATTACGTTATAACGTCATCCCGTATTACGTAATACGTTATAACGTCATCCCATATAACGTAATACGTTATAACGTCATACCATATAACGCAATACGTTATAACGTCGTCCCATATAACGTAATACGTTATAACGTCATCCCATATAACGTAATACGTTATAACGTCATCCCATATAACGCAATACGATATAACGTCGTCCCACATAACGTAATACGTTATAACGTCATCCCATATTACGTAATGCGTTATAACCTCATCCCATATAACGTATTACGTTATAACGTCATACCATATAACCTATTACGTTATAACGTCATACCATATAACGTAGTACGTTATAACGTTATACCATATAACCTATTACGTTATAACGTCATCCCGTATTACGTAATATGTTATAACTTCATCCCATATAACGTAATACGTTATAACGTCATCCCATATAACGTAATACGTTATAACGTCATCCCATATAACGCAATACGTTATAACGTCGCCCGACATAACGTAATACGTTATAGCGTCATCCCATATTACGTAATGCGTTATAACGTCATCCCATATAACGTAATACGGTATAACGTCACACCATATAACGTAATTCGTTATAACGTCATACCATATAACCTAATACGTTATAACGTCATACCATATAACGTAATACGGTATAACGTCACACCATATAACGTAATTCGGTATAACGTCATCCCATATAACGTAATACGTTATAACGTCGTCCCATATAACGTAATACGTTATAACGTCATCCCATATAACGTAATACGTTATAACGTCATCCCATATAACGCAATACGTTATAACGTCGTCCCACATAACGTAGTACGTTATAACGTCATCCCATACTACGTAATGCGTTATAACGTCATCCCATATAACGTAATACGGTATAACGTCATACCATATAACCTATTACGTTATAACGTCATACCATATAACGTATTACGTTGTAACGTCATACCATATAACCTATTACGTTATAACGTCATACCATATAACGTAATACGTTATAACGTTATACCATATAACGTAATACGTTATAACGTCATACCATATAACGCAATACGTTATAACGTCGTCCCATATAACCTATTTACGTTATAACGTCATACCATATAACGTATTACGTTATAACGTCATGCCATATAACGTAATACGTTATAACGTCATACCATATAACGCAATACGTTATAACGTCGTCCCATATAACCTATTTACGTTATAAGGTCATACCATATAACGTATTACGTTATAACGTCATGCCATATAACGTAATACGTTATAGCGTCATACCATATAACCTAATACGTTATAACGGTATTCCATATATCGTAATACGTTATAACGTCATCCCATATAACGTAATGCGTTATAACGTCGACCCATATTACGTAATACGATATAACGTCACACCATGTGACGTATTACGTTATAACGTCATACCGTATAACCTATTACGTTATAACGTCATACCATATAACGCAATACGTTATAACGTCGTCCCATATAACGTAATACGTTATAACGTCATCCCGTATTACGTAATACGTTATAACGTCATCCCATATAACGTAATACGTTATAACGTCATACCATATAACGCAATACGTTATAACGTCGTCCCATATAACGTAATACGTTATAACGTTATACCATATATCGTAATACGTTATAACGTCATACCATATAACGCAATACGTTATAACGTCGTCCCATATAACGTAATACGTTATAACGTCATCCCATATAACGTAATGCGTTATAACGTCGACCCATATTACGTAATACGATATAACGTCACACCATATGACGTATTACGTTATAACGTCATACCGTATAACCTATTACGTTATAACGTCATACCATATAACGTAATACGTTATAACGTTATACCATATATCGTAATACGTTATAACGTCATACCATATAACGCAATACGTTATAACGTCGTCCCATATAACGTAATACGTTATAACGTCATCCCATATAACGTAATGCGTTATAACGTCGACCCATATTACGTAATACGATATAACGTCACACCATATGACGTATTACGTTATAACGTCATACCGTATAACCTATTACGTTATAACGTCATCCCATATAACGTAATACGTTATAACGTCATACCATATAACGCAATACGTTATAACGTCATGCCATATAACGTAATACGTTAAAGCGTCATACCATATAACCTAATACGTTATAACGGTATTCCGTATATCGTAATACGTTATAACGTCATCCCATATAACGTAATGAGTTATAACGTCGACCCATATTACGTAATACGATATAACGTCACACCATATGACGTATTACGTTATAACGTCATACCGTATAAGCTATTACGTTATAACGTCATACCATATAACGTAATACGTTATAACGTTATACCATATAACCTATTACGTTATAACGTCATCCCGTATTACGTAATACGTTATAACGTCATCCCATATAACGTAATACGTTATAACTTCATACCATATAACGCAATACGTTATAACGTCGTCCCATATAACGTAATACGTTATAACGTCAACCCATATAACGTAATACGTTATAACGTCATCCCATATAACGCAATACGATATAACGTCGTCCCACATAACGTAATACGTTATAACGTCATCCCATATTACGTAATTCGTTATAACGTCATCCCATATAACGTATTACGTTATAACGTCATACCATATAACCTATTACGTTATAACGTCATACCATATAACGTAATACGTTATAACGTTATACCATATAACATATTACGTTATAACGTCATCCCGTATTACGTAATACGTTATAACGTCATCCCATATAACGTAATA
Organism: Bombus vancouverensis nearcticus; assembly: GCF_051014615.1. Lineage (NCBI taxonomy): Eukaryota > Metazoa > Arthropoda > Insecta > Hymenoptera > Apidae > Bombus > Bombus vancouverensis. Next base: position 4,748,750 of record NC_134911.1, read on the forward strand.
CGTTATAACGTCATACCACATAACGCAATACGTTATAACGTCGTCCCATATAACCTATGTACGTTATAACGTCATACCATATAACGTATTACGTTATAACGTCATGCCATATAACGTAATACGTTATAACGTCATACCATATAACGCAATACGTTATAACGTCGTCCCATATAACGTAATACGTTATAACGTCCTCCCATATAACGTAATACGTTATAACGTCATCCCATATAACGCAATACGGTATAACGTCATACCATATAACGCAATACGTTATAACGTCGTCCCATATAACGTAATACGTTATAACGTCATCCCATATAACGTAATACGTTATAACGTCATCCCATATAACGCCATACGATATAACGTCGTCCCACATAACGTAATACGTTATAACGTCATCCCATATTACGTAATGCGTTATAACGTCATCCCATATAACGTATTACGTTATAACGTCATACCATATAACCTATTACGTTATAACGTCATACCATATAACGTAGTACGTTATAACGTTATACCATATAACCTATTACGTTATAACGTCATCCCGTATTACGTAATGCGTTATAACGTCATCCCATATAACGCAATTCGTTATAACGTCATACCATATAACCTAATACGTTATAACGTCATACCATATAACGTAATACGGTATAACGTCACACCATATAACGTAATTCGGTATAACGTCATCCCATATAACGTAATGCGTTATAACGTCGTCCCATATAACGTAATACGTTAAAACGTCATACCATATAACGTAGTACGTTATAACGTTATACCATATAACCTATTACGTTATAACGTCATCCCGTATTACGTAATACGTTATAACGTCATCCCATATAACGTAATACGTTATAACGTCATACCATATAACGCAATACGTTATAACGTCGTCCCATATAACGTAATACGTTATAACGTCATCCCATATAACGTAATACGTTATAACGTCATCCCATATAACGCAATACGATATAACGTCGTCCCACATAACGTAATACGTTATAACGTCATCCCATAGTACGTAATGCGTTATAACGTCATCCCATATAACGTAGTACGTTATAACGTTATACCATATAACCTATTACGTTATAACGTCATCCCGTATTACGTAATACGTTATAACGTCATCCCATATAACGTAATACGGTATAACGTCATACCATATAACCTATTACGTTATAACGTCATACCATATAACGTAATACGTTATAACGTCATCCCATATAACGTAATACGTTATAACGTCATCCCATATAACGCAATACGATATAACGTCGTCCCACATAACGTAATACGTTATAACGTCATCCCATATTACGTAATGCGTTATAACGTCATCCCATATAACGTAATACGTTATAACGTCATACCATATAACGCAATACGTTATAACGTCGTCCCATATAACGTAATACGTTATAACGTCATCCCATATAACGTAATACGTTATAACGTCATCCCATATAACGCAATACGATATAACGTCGTCCCACATAACATAATACGTTATAACGTCATCCCGTATTACGTAATACGTTATAACGTCATCCAATATAACGTATTACGTTATAACGTCATACCATATAACCTATTACGTTATAACGTCATACTTTATAACGTAATACGTTATAACGTTATACCATATAACCTATTACGTTATAACGTCATCCCGTATTACGTAATACGTTATAACGTCATCCCATATAACGTAATACGTTATAACGTCACACCATATAACGCAATACGTTATAACGTCGTCCCATATAACGTAATACGTTATAACGTCATACCATATAACGCAATACGTTATAACGTCGTCCCATATAACGTAATACGTTATAACGTCATCCCATATAACGTAATACGTTATAACGTCGTCCCATATAACGTAATACGTTATAACGTCATCCCATATAACGTAATACGTTATAACGTCATCCCATATAACACAATACGTTATAACGTCGTCCCACATAACCTAATGCGTTATAACGCCATCCCATATTACGCAATGCGTTATAACGTCATCCCATATAACGTATTACGTTATAACGTCATACCATATAACGTATTACGTTATAACGTCATACCATATAACCTATTACGTTATAACGTCATACCATATAACGTAATACGTTATAACGTTATACCATATAACCTATTACGTTATAACGTCATCCCGTATTACGTAATACGTTATAACGTCATCCCATATAACGTAATACGTCATAACGTCATACCATATAACGCAATACGTTATAACGTCGTCCCATATAACGTAATACGTTATAACGTCATCCCATATAACGTAATACGTTATAACGTCATCCCATATAACGCAATACGATATAACGTCGTCCCACATAACGTAATACGTTATAACGTCATCCCGTATTACGTAATACGTTATAACGTCATCCAATATAACGTATTACGTTATAACGTCATACCATATAACCTATTACGTTATAACGTCATACTTTATAACGTAATACGTTATAACGTTATACCATATAACCTATTACGTTATAACGTCATCCCGTATTACGTAATACGTTATAACGTCATCCCATATAACGTAATACGTTATAACGTCATACCATATAACGCAATACGTTATAACGTCGTCCCATATAACGTAATACGTTATAACGTCATACCATATAACGCAATACGTTATAACGTCGTCCCATATAACGTAATACGTTATAACGTCATCCCATATAACGTAATACGTTATAACGTCATCCCATATAACGCAATACGATATAACGTCATACCATATAACGTAATACGGTATAACGTCACACCATATAACGTAATTCGGTATAACGTCATCCCATATAACGTAATGCGTTATAACGTCGTCCCATATAACGTAATACGTTAAAACGTCATACCATATAACGTAGTACGTTATAACGTTATACCATATAACCTATTACGTTATAACGTCATCCCGTATTACGTAATACGTTATAACGTCATCCCATATAACGTAATACGTTATAACGTCATACCATATAACGCAATACGTTATAACGTCGTCCCATATAACGTAATACGTTATAACGTCATCCCATATAACGTAATACGTTATAACGTCATCCCATATAACGCAATACGATATAACGTCGTCCCACATAACGTAATACGTTATAACGTCATCCCATATTACGTAATGCGTTATAACGTCATCCCATATAACGTAGTACGTTATAACGTTATACCATATAACCTATTACGTTATAACGTCATCCCGTATTACGTAATACGTTATAACGTCATCCCATATAACGTAATACGGTATAACGTCATACCATATAACCTATTACGTTATAACGTCATACCATATAACGTATTACGTTATAACGTCATACCATATAACCTATTACGTTATAACGTCATACCATATAACGTAATACGTTATAACGTTATACCATATAACCTATTACGTTATAACGTCATCCCGTATTACGTAATACGTTATAACGTCATCCCATATAACGTAATACGTTATAACGTCATACCATATAACGCAATACGTTATAACGTCGTCCCATATAACGTAATACGTTATAACGTCATCCCATATAACGTAATACGTTATAACGTCATCCCGTATAACGCAATACGATATAACGTCGTCCCACATAACGTAATACGTTATAACGTCATCCCGTATTACGTAATACGTTATAACGTCATCCAATATAACGTATTACGTTATAACGTCATACCATATAATCTATTACGTTATAACGTCATACTTTATAACGTAATACGTTATAACGTTATACCATATAACCTATTACGTTATAACGTCATCCCGTATTACGTAATACGTTATAACGTCATCCCATATAACGTAATACGTTATAACGTCATACCATATAACGCAATACGTTATAACGTCGTCCCATATAACGTAATACGTTATAAAGTCATCCCATATAACGTAATACGTTATAACGTCATCCCATATAACGCAATACGATATAACGTCGTCCCACATAACGTAATACGTTATAACGTCATCCCATATTACGTAATGCGTTATAACGTCATCCCATATAACGTATTACGTTATAACGTCATACCATATAACCTATTACGTTATAACGTCATACCATATAACGTAGTACGTTATAACGTTATACCATATATCCTATTACGTTATAACGTCATCCCGTATTTCGTAATACGTTATAACGTCATCCCATATAACGTAATTCGTTATAACGTCATACCATATAACCTAATACGTTATAACGTCGTCCCATATAACGTAATACGTTATAACGTCATCCCGTATTACGTAATACGTTATAACGTCATCCCATATAACGTAATACGTTATAACGTCATACCATATAACGCAATACGTTATAACGTCGTCCCATATAACGTAATACGTTATAACGTTATACCATATATCGTAATACGTTATAACGTCATACCATATAACGCAATACGTTATAACGTCGTCCCATATAACGTAATACGTTATAACGTCATCCCATATAACGTAATGCGTTATAACGTCGACCCATATTACGTAATACGATATAACGTCACACCATATGACGTATTACGTTATAACGTCATACCGTATAACCTATTACGTTATAACGTCATACCATATAACGTAATACGTTATAACGTTATACCATATATCGTAATACGTTATAACGTCATACCATATAACGCAATACGTTATAACGTCGTCCCATATAACGTAATACGTTATAACGTCATCCCATATAACGTAATGCGTTATAACGTCGACCCATATTACGTAATACGATATAACGTCACACCATATGACGTATTACGTTATAACGTCATACCGTATAACCTATTACGTTATAACGTCATCCCATATAACGTAATACGTTATAACGTCATACCATATAACGCAATACGTTATAACGTCATGCCATATAACGTAATACGTTAAAGCGTCATACCATATAACCTAATACGTTATAACGGTATTCCGTATATCGTAATACGTTATAACGTCATCCCATATAACGTAATGAGTTATAACGTCGACCCATATTACGTAATACGATATAACGTCACACCATATGACGTATTACGTTATAACGTCATACCGTATAAGCTATTACGTTATAACGTCATACCATATAACGTAATACGTTATAACGTTATACCATATAACCTATTACGTTATAACGTCATCCCGTATTACGTAATACGTTATAACGTCATCCCATATAACGTAATACGTTATAACTTCATACCATATAACGCAATACGTTATAACGTCGTCCCATATAACGTAATACGTTATAACGTCATCCCATATAACGTAATACGTTATAACGTCATCCCATATAACGCAATACGATATAACGTCGTCCCACATAACGTAATACGTTATAACGTCATCCCATATTACGTAATTCGTTATAACGTCATCCCATATAACGTATTACGTTATAACGTCATACCATATAACCTATTACGTTATAACGTCATACCATATAACGTAATACGTTATAACGTTATACCATATAACATATTACGTTATAACGTCATCCCGTATTACGTAATACGTTATAACGTCATCCCATATAACGTAATACGTTATAACGTCATACCACATAACGCAATACGTTATAACGTCGTCCCATATAACCTATGTACGTTATAACGTCATACCATATAACGTATTACGTTATAACGTCATACCATATAACCTATTACGTTATAACGTCATACCATATAACGTAGTACGTTATAACGTTATACCATATAACCTATTACGTTATAACGTCATCCCGTATTACGTAATGCGTTATAACGTCATCCCATATAACGCAATTCGTTATAACGTCATACCATATAACCTAATACGTTATAACGTCATACCATATAACGTAATACGGTATAACGTCACACCATATAACGTAATTCGGTATAACGTCATCCCATATAACGTAATGCGTTATAACGTCGTCCCATATAACGTAATACGTTAAAACGTCATACCATATAACGTAGTACGTTATAACGTTATACCATATAACCTATTACGTTATAACGTCATCCCGTATTACGTAATACGTTATAACGTCATCCCATATAACGTAATACGTTATAACGTCATACCATATAACGCAATACGTTATAACGTCGTCCCATATAACGTAATACGTTATAACGTCATCCCATATAACGTAATACGTTATAACGTCATCCCATATAACGCAATACGATATAACGTCGTCCCACATAACGTAATACGTTATAACGTCATCCCATATTACGTAATGCGTTATAACGTCATCCCATATAACGTAGTACGTTATAACGTTATACCATATAACCTATTACGTTATAACGTCATCCCGTATTACGTAATACGGTATAACGTCATCCCATATAACGTAATACGGTATAACGTCATACCATATAACCTATTACGTTATAACGTCATACCATATAACGTAATACGTTATAACGTCATCCCATATAACGTAATACGTTATAACGTCATCCCATATAACGCAATACGATATAACGTCGTCCCACATAACGTAATACGTTATAACGTCATCCCATATTACGTAATGCGTTATAACGTCATCCCATATAACGTAATACGTTATAACGTCATACCATATAACGCAATACGTTATAACGTCGTCCCATATAACGTAATACGTTATAACGTCATCCCATATAACGTAATACGTTATAACGTCATCCCATATAACGCAATACGATATAACGTCGTCCCACATAACGTAATACGTTATAACGTCATCCCGTATTACGTAATACGTTATAACGTCATCCCATATAACGTAATACGTTATAACGTCATACCATATAACGCAATACGTTATAACGTCGTCCCATATAACGTAATACGTTATAACGTCATACCATATAACGCAATACGTTATAACGTCGTCCCATATAACGTAATACGTTATAACGTCATCCCATATAACGTAATACGTTATAACGTCGTCCCATATAACGTAATACGTTATAACGTCATCCCATATAACGTAATACGTTATAACGTCATCCCATATAACACAATACGTTATAACGTCGTCCCACATAACCTAATGCGTTATAACGCCATCCCATATTACGCAATGCGTTATAACGTCATCCCATATAACGTATTACGTTATAACGTCATACCATATAACGTATTACGTTATAACGTCATACCATATAACCTATTACGTTATAACGTCATACCATATAACGTAATACGTTATAACGTTATACCATATAACCTATTACGTTATAACGTCATCCCGTATTACGTAATACGTTATAACGTCATCCCATATAACGTAATACGTTATAACGTCATACCATATAACGCAATACGTTATAACGTCGTCCCATATAACCTATTTACGTTATAACGTCATACCATATAACGTATTACGTTATAACGTCATGCCATATAACGTAATACGTTATAACGTCATACCATATAACGCAATACGTTATAACGTCGTCCCATATAACGTAATACGTTATAAAGTCATCCCATATAACGTAATACGTTATAACGTCATCCCATATAACGCAATACGATATAACGTCGTCCCACATAACGTAATACGTTATAACGTCATCCCATATTACGTAATGCGTTATAACGTCATCCCATATAACGTATTACGTTATAACGTCATACCATATAACCTATTACGTTATAACGTCATACCATATAACGTAGTACGTTATAACGTTATACCATATATCCTATTACGTTATAACGTCATCCCGTATTTCGTAATACGTTATAACGTCATCCCATATAACGTAATTCGTTATAACGTCATACCATATAACCTAATACGTTATAACGTCATACCATATAACGTAATACGTTATAACGTCATCCCTTATAACGTAATACGTTATAACGTCATCCCATATAACGCAATACGATATAACGTCGTCCCACATAACGTAATACGTTATAACGTCATCCCATATTACGTAATGCGTTATAACGTCATCCCATATAACGTATTACGTTATAACGTCATACCATATAACCTATTACGTTATAACGTCATACCATATAACGTAATACGTTATAACGTTATACCATATAACCTATTACGTTATAACGTCATCCCGTATTACGTAATACGTTATAACGTCATCCCATATAACGTAATACGTTATAACGTCATACCATATAACGCAATACGTTATAACGTCGTCCCATATAACCTATTTACGTTATAACGTCATACCATATAACGTATTACGTTATAACGTCATGCCATATAACGTAATACGTTATAACGTCATACCATATAACGCAATACGTTATAACGTCGTCCCATATAACCTATTTACGTTATAAGGTCATACCATATAACGTATTACGTTATAACGTCATGCCATATAACGTAATACGTTATAGCGTCATGCCATATAACCTAATACGTTATAACGGTATTCCATATATCGTAATACGTTATAACGTCATCCCATATAACGTAATGCGTTATAACGTCGACCCATATTACGTAATACGATATAACGTCACACCATATGACGTATTACGTTATAACGTCATACCGTATAACCTATTACGTTATAACGTCATACCATATAACGCAATACGTTATAACGTCGTCCCATATAACGTAATACGTTATAACGTCATCCCGTATTACGTAATACGTTATAACGTCATCCCATATAACGTAATACGTTATAACGTCATACCATATAACGCAATACGTTATAACGTCGTCCCATATAACGTAATACGTTATAACGTTATACCATATATCGTAATACGTTATAACGTCATACCATATAACGCAATACGTTATAACGTCGTCCCATATAACGTAATACGTTATAACGTCATCCCATATAACGTAATGCGTTATAACGTCGACCCATATTACGTAATACGATATAACGTCACACCATATGACGTATTACGTTATAACGTCATACCGTATAACCTATTACGTTATAACGTCATACCATATAACGTAATACGTTATAACGTTATACCATATATCGTAATACGTTATAACGTCATACCATATAACGCAATACGTTATAACGTCGTCCCATATAACGTAATACGTTATAACGTCATCCCATATAACGTAATGCGTTATAACGTCGACCCATATTACGTAATACGATATAACGTCACACCATATGACGTATTACGTTATAACGTCATACCGTATAACCTATTACGTTATAACGTCATCCCATATAACGTAATACGTTATAACGTCATACCATATAACGCAATACGTTATAACGTCATGCCATATAACGTAATACGTTAAAGCGTCATACCATATAACCTAATACGTTATAACGGTATTCCGTATATCGTAATACGTTATAACGTCATCCCATATAACGTAATGAGTTATAACGTCGACCCATATTACGTAATACGATATAACGTCACACCATATGACGTATTACGTTATAACGTCATACCGTATAAGCTATTACGTTATAACGTCATACCATATAACGTAATACGTTATAACGTTATACCATATAACCTATTACGTTATAACGTCATCCCGTATTACGTAATACGTTATAACGTCATCCCATATAACGTAATACGTTATAACTTCATACCATATAACGCAATACGTTATAACGTCGTCCCATATAACGTAATACGTTATAACGTCATCCCATATAACGTAATACGTTATAACGTCATCCCATATAACGCAATACGATATAACGTCGTCCCACATAACGTAATACGTTATAACGTCATCCCATATTACGTAATTCGTTATAACGTCATCCCATATAACGTATTACGTTATAACGTCATACCATATAACCTATTACGTTATAACGTCATACCATATAACGTAATACGTTATAACGTTATACCATATAACATATTACGTTATAACGTCATCCCGTATTACGTAATACGTTATAACGTCATCCCATATAACGTAATACGTTATAACGTCATACCACATAACGCAATACGTTATAACGTCGTCCCATATAACCTATGTACGTTATAACGTCATACCATATAACGTATTACGTTATAACGTCATACCATATAACCTATTACGTTATAACGTCATACCATATAACGTAGTACGTTATAACGTTATACCATATAACCTATTACGTTATAACGTCATCCCGTATTACGTAATGCGTTATAACGTCATCCCATATAACGCAATTCGTTATAACGTCATACCATATAACCTAATACGTTATAACGTCATACCATATAACGTAATACGGTATAACGTCACACCATATAACGTAATTCGGTATAACGTCATCCCATATAACGTAATGCGTTATAACGTCGTCCCATATAACGTAATACGTTAAAACGTCATACCATATAACGTAGTACGTTATAACGTTATACCATATAACCTATTACGTTATAACGTCATCCCGTATTACGTAATACGTTATAACGTCATCCCATATAACGTAATACGTTATAACGTCATACCATATAACGCAATACGTTATAACGTCGTCCCATATAACGTAATACGTTATAACGTCATCCCATATAACGTAATACGTTATAACGTCATCCCATATAACGCAATACGATATAACGTCATACCATATAACGTAATACGGTATAACGTCACACCATATAACGTAATTCGGTATAACGTCATCCCATATAACGTAATGCGTTATAACGTCGTCCCATATAACGTAATACGTTAAAACGTCATACCATATAACGTAGTACGTTATAACGTTATACCATATAACCTATTACGTTATAACGTCATCCCGTATTACGTAATACGTTATAACGTCATCCCATATAACGTAATACGTTATAACGTCATACCATATAACGCAATACGTTATAACGTCGTCCCATATAACGTAATACGTTATAACGTCATCCCATATAACGTAATACGTTATAACGTCATCCCATATAACGCAATACGATATAACGTCGTCCCACATAACGTAATACGTTATAACGTCATCCCATATTACGTAATGCGTTATAACGTCATCCCATATAACGTAGTACGTTATAACGTTATACCATATAACCTATTACGTTATAACGTCATCCCGTATTACGTAATACGTTATAACGTCATCCCATATAACGTAATACGGTATAACGTCATACCATATAACCTATTACGTTATAACGTCAAACCATATAACGTATTACGTTATAACGTCATACCATATAACCTATTACGTTATAACGTCATACCATATAACGTAATACGTTATAACGTTATACCATATAACCTATAACGTTATAACGTCATCCCGTATTACGTAATACGTTATAACGTCATCCCATATAACGTAATACGTTATAACGTCATACCATATAACGCAATACGTTATAACGTCGTCCCATATAACGTAATACGTTATAACGTCATCCCATATAACGTAATACGTTATAACGTCATCCCGTATAACGCAATACGATATAACGTCGTCCCACATAACGTAATACGTTATAACGTCATCCCGTATTACGTAATACGTTATAACGTCATCCAATATAACGTATTACGTTATAACGTCATACCATATAACCTATTACGTTATAACGTCATACTTTATAACGTAATACGTTATAACGTTATACCATATAACCTATTACGTTATAACGTCATCCCGTATTACGTAATACGTTATAACGTCATCCCATATAACGTAATACGTTATAACGTCATACCATATAACGCAATACGTTATAACGTCGTCCCATATAACGTAATACGTTATAAAGTCATCCCATATAACGTAATACGTTATAACGTCATCCCATATAACGCAATACGATATAACGTCGTCCCACATAACGTAATACGTTATAACGTCATCCCATATTACGTAATGCGTTATAACGTCATCCCATATAACGTATTACGTTATAACGTCATACCATATAACCTATTACGTTATAACGTCATACCATATAACGTAGTACGTTATAACGTTATACCATATATCCTATTACGTTATAACGTCATCCCGTATTTCGTAATACGTTATAACGTCATCCCATATAACGTAATTCGTTATAACGTCATACCATATAACCTAATACGTTATAACGTCATACCATATAACGTAATACGGTATAACGTCACACCATATAACGTAATTCGGTATAACGTCATCCCATATAACGTAATGCGTTATAACGTCGTCCCATATAACGTAATACGTTATAACGTCATCCCATATAACGTAACACGTTATAACATCATCCCATATAACGCAATACGTTATAACGTCGTCCCACATAACGTAGTACGTTATAACGTCATCCCATACTACGTAATGCGTTATAACGTCATCCCATATAACGTAATACGGTATAACGTCATCCCATATTACGTAATACGGTATAACGTCACACCATATAACGTAATTCGGTATAACGTCATCCCATATAACCTATTACGTTATAACGTCATAACATATAACCTATTTACGTTATGACGTCATACCATATAACCTATTACGTTATAACGTCATCCCGTATTACGTAATACGTTATAACGTCATCCCATATAACGTAATACGTTATAACGTCATACCATATAACGTAATACGTTATAACGTTATACCATATAACCTATTACGTTATAACGTCATCCCGTATTACGTAATACGTTATAACGTCATCCCATTTAACGTAATACGTTATTACGTCATACCATATAACGCAATACGTTATAACGTCGTCCCATATAACGTAATACGTTATAACGTCATCCCATATAACGTAATACGTTATAACGTCATCCCATATAACGCAATACGATATAACGTCGTCCCACATAACGTAATACGTTATAACGTCATCCCATATTACGTAATGCGTTATAACGTCATCCTATATAACGTATTACGTTATAACGTCATACCATATAACCTATTACGTTATAACGTCATACCATATAACGTAATACGTTATAACGTTATACCATATAACCTATTACGTTATAACGTCATCCCGTATTACGTAATACGTTATAACGTCATCCCATATAACGTAATACGTTATAACGTCATACCATATAACGCAATACGTCATAACGTCGTCCCATATAACCTATTTACGTTATAACGTCATACCATATAACGTATTACGTTATAACGTCATGCCATATAACGTAATACGTTATAGCGTAATACCATATAACCTAATACGTTATAACGGTATTCCATATAACGTAATACGTTATAACGTCATCCCATATAACGTAATGCGTTATAACGTCGACCCATATTACGTAATACGGTATAACGTCACACCATATGACGTATTACGTTATAACGTCATACCGTATAACCTATTACGTTATAACGTCATACCATATAACGTAATACGTTATAACGTTATACCATATAACCTATTACGTTATAACGTCATCCCGTATTACGTAATACGTTACAACGTCATCCCATATAACGTAATACGTTATAACGTCATCCCATATAACGTAATACGTTATAACGTCATCCCATATAACGCAATACGTTATAACGTCGTCCGACATAACGTAATACGTTATAGCGTCATCCCATATTACGTAATGCGTTATAACGTCATCCCATATAACGTAATACGGTATAACGTCACACCATATAACGTAATTCGTTATAACGTCATACCATATAACCTAATACGGTATAACGTCATACCATATAACCTATTACGTTATAACGTCATGCCATATAACGTATTACGTTATAACGTCATACCATATAACCTATTACGTTATAACGTCATACCATATAACGTAATACGTTATAACGTTATACCATATAACCTATTACGTTATAACGTCATCCCGTATTACGTAATACGTTATAACGACATCCCATAAAACGTAATACGTTATAACGTCATCCCATATAACACAATACGATATAACGTCGTCCCACATAACCTAATGCGTTATAACGCCATCCCATATTACGCAATGCGTTATAACGTCATCCCATATAACGTAATACGGTATAACGTCATACCATATAACCTATTTACGTTATGACGTCATACCATATAACGTAATACGTTATAACGCCATCCCATATAACGCAATACGTTATAACGTCGTCCCACATAACGTAATACGTTATAACGTCATCCCATACTACGTAATGCGTTATAACGTCATCCCATATAACGTATTACGTTATAACGTCATACCATATAACCTATTACGTTATAACGTCATACCATATAACGTAGTACGTTATAACGTTATACCATATAACCTATTACGTTATAACGTCATACCATATAACGTAGTACGTTATAACGTTATACCATATAACCTATTACGTTATAACGTCATCCCGTATTACGTAATACGTTATAACGTCATCCCATATAACGTAATACGTTATAACGTCATCCCATATAACGCAATACGATATAACGTCGTCCCACATAACGTAATACGTTATAACGTCATCCCATATTACGTAATACGTTATAACGTCATCCCATATAACGCAATACGATATAACGTCGTCCCACATAACGTAATACGTTATAACGTCATCCCATATTACGTAATGCGTTATAACGTCATCCCATATAACGTAGTACGTTATAACGTTATACCATATAACCTATTACGTTATAACGTCATCCCGTATTACGTAATACGTTATAACGTCATCCCATATAACGTAATACGGTATAACGTCATACCATATAACCTATTACGTTATAACGTCATACCATATAACGTAATACGTTATAACGTCATCCCATATAACGTAATACGTTATAACGTCATCCCATATAACGCAATACGATATAACGTCGTCCCACATAACGTAATACGTTATAACGTCATCCCATATTACGTAATGCGTTATAACGTCATCCCATATAACGTAATACGTTATAACGTCATACCATATAACGCAATACGTTATAACGTCGTCCCATATAACGTAATACGTTATAACGTCATCCCATATAACGTAATACGTTATAACGTCATCCCATATAACGCAATACGATATAACGTCGTCCCACATAACGTAATACGTTATAACGTCATCCCGTATTACGTAATACGTTATAACGTCATCCCATATAACGTAATACGTTATAACGTCATACCATATAACGCAATACGTTATAACGTCGTCCCATATAACGTAATACGTTATAACGTCATACCATATAACGCAATACGTTATAACGTCGTCCCATATAACGTAATACGTTATAACGTCATCCCATAT
The DNA here is from genome assembly GCF_051014615.1 of Bombus vancouverensis nearcticus. Classification (NCBI taxonomy): domain Eukaryota; kingdom Metazoa; phylum Arthropoda; class Insecta; order Hymenoptera; family Apidae; genus Bombus; species Bombus vancouverensis. The sequence goes on from NC_134911.1 coordinate 4,764,080, forward strand.
AACGTAATACGTTATAACGTCGTCCCATATAACGTAATACGTTATAACGTCATCCCATATAACGTAATACGTTATAACGTCATCCCATATAACACAATACGTTATAACGTCGTCCCACATAACCTAATGCGTTATAACGCCATCCCATATTACGCAATGCGTTATAACGTCATCCCATATAACGTATTACGTTATAACGTCATACCATATAACGTATTACGTTATAACGTCATACCATATAACCTATTACGTTATAACGTCATACCATATAACGTAATACGTTATAACGTTATACCATATAACCTATTACGTTATAACGTCATCCCGTATTACGTAATACGTTATAACGTCATCCCATATAACGTAATACGTTATAACGTCATACCATATAACGCAATACGTTATAACGTCGTCCCATATAACCTATTTACGTTATAACGTCATACCATATAACGTATTACGTTATAACGTCATGCCATATAACGTAATACGTTATAACGTCATACCATATAACGCAATACGTTATAACGTCGTCCCATATAACGTAATACGTTATAAAGTCATCCCATATAACGTAATACGTTATAACGTCATCCCATATAACGCAATACGATATAACGTCGTCCCACATAACGTAATACGTTATAACGTCATCCCATATTACGTAATGCGTTATAACGTCATCCCATATAACGTATTACGTTATAACGTCATACCATATAACCTATTACGTTATAACGTCATACCATATAACGTAGTACGTTATAACGTTATACCATATATCCTATTACGTTATAACGTCATCCCGTATTTCGTAATACGTTATAACGTCATCCCATATAACGTAATTCGTTATAACGTCATACCATATAACCTAATACGTTATAACGTCATACCATATAACGTAATACGTTATAACGTCATCCCATATAACGTAATACGTTATAACGTCATCCCATATAACGCAATACGATATAACGTCGTCCCACATAACGTAATACGTTATAACGTCATCCCATATTACGTAATGCGTTATAACGTCATCCCATATAACGTATTACGTTATAACGTCATACCATATAACCTATTACGTTATAACGTCATACCATATAACGTAATACGTTATAACGTTATACCATATAACCTATTACGTTATAACGTCATCCCGTATTACGTAATACGTTATAACGTCATCCCATATAACGTAATACGTTATAACGTCATACCATATAACGCAATACGTTATAACGTCGTCCCATATAACCTATTTACGTTATAACGTCATACCATATAACGTATTACGTTATAACGTCATGCCATATAACGTAATACGTTATAACGTCATACCATATAACGCAATACGTTATAACGTCGTCCCATATAACCTATTTACGTTATAAGGTCATACCATATAACGTATTACGTTATAACGTCATGCCATATAACGTAATACGTTATAGCGTCATGCCATATAACCTAATACGTTATAACGGTATTCCATATATCGTAATACGTTATAACGTCATCCCATATAACGTAATGCGTTATAACGTCGACCCATATTACGTAATACGATATAACGTCACACCATATGACGTATTACGTTATAACGTCATACCGTATAACCTATTACGTTATAACGTCATACCATATAACGCAATACGTTATAACGTCGTCCCATATAACGTAATACGTTATAACGTCATCCCGTATTACGTAATACGTTATAACGTCATCCCATATAACGTAATACGTTATAACGTCATACCATATAACGCAATACGTTATAACGTCGTCCCATATAACGTAATACGTTATAACGTTATACCATATATCGTAATACGTTATAACGTCATACCATATAACGCAATACGTTATAACGTCGTCCCATATAACGTAATACGTTATAACGTCATCCCATATAACGTAATGCGTTATAACGTCGACCCATATTACGTAATACGATATAACGTCACACCATATGACGTATTACGTTATAACGTCATACCGTATAACCTATTACGTTATAACGTCATACCATATAACGTAATACGTTATAACGTTATACCATATATCGTAATACGTTATAACGTCATACCATATAACGCAATACGTTATAACGTCGTCCCATATAACGTAATACGTTATAACGTCATCCCATATAACGTAATGCGTTATAACGTCGACCCATATTACGTAATACGATATAACGTCACACCATATGACGTATTACGTTATAACGTCATACCGTATAACCTATTACGTTATAACGTCATCCCATATAACGTAATACGTTATAACGTCATACCATATAACGCAATACGTTATAACGTCATGCCATATAACGTAATACGTTAAAGCGTCATACCATATAACCTAATACGTTATAACGGTATTCCGTATATCGTAATACGTTATAACGTCATCCCATATAACGTAATGAGTTATAACGTCGACCCATATTACGTAATACGATATAACGTCACACCATATGACGTATTACGTTATAACGTCATACCGTATAAGCTATTACGTTATAACGTCATACCATATAACGTAATACGTTATAACGTTATACCATATAACCTATTACGTTATAACGTCATCCCGTATTACGTAATACGTTATAACGTCATCCCATATAACGTAATACGTTATAACTTCATACCATATAACGCAATACGTTATAACGTCGTCCCATATAACGTAATACGTTATAACGTCATCCCATATAACGTAATACGTTATAACGTCATCCCATATAACGCAATACGATATAACGTCGTCCCACATAACGTAATACGTTATAACGTCATCCCATATTACGTAATTCGTTATAACGTCATCCCATATAACGTATTACGTTATAACGTCATACCATATAACCTATTACGTTATAACGTCATACCATATAACGTAATACGTTATAACGTTATACCATATAACATATTACGTTATAACGTCATCCCGTATTACGTAATACGTTATAACGTCATCCCATATAACGTAATACGTTATAACGTCATACCACATAACGCAATACGTTATAACGTCGTCCCATATAACCTATGTACGTTATAACGTCATACCATATAACGTATTACGTTATAACGTCATACCATATAACCTATTACGTTATAACGTCATACCATATAACGTAGTACGTTATAACGTTATACCATATAACCTATTACGTTATAACGTCATCCCGTATTACGTAATGCGTTATAACGTCATCCCATATAACGCAATTCGTTATAACGTCATACCATATAACCTAATACGTTATAACGTCATACCATATAACGTAATACGGTATAACGTCACACCATATAACGTAATTCGGTATAACGTCATCCCATATAACGTAATGCGTTATAACGTCGTCCCATATAACGTAATACGTTAAAACGTCATACCATATAACGTAGTACGTTATAACGTTATACCATATAACCTATTACGTTATAACGTCATCCCGTATTACGTAATACGTTATAACGTCATCCCATATAACGTAATACGTTATAACGTCATACCATATAACGCAATACGTTATAACGTCGTCCCATATAACGTAATACGTTATAACGTCATCCCATATAACGTAATACGTTATAACGTCATCCCATATAACGCAATACGATATAACGTCGTCCCACATAACGTAATACGTTATAACGTCATCCCATATTACGTAATGCGTTATAACGTCATCCCATATAACGTAGTACGTTATAACGTTATACCATATAACCTATTACGTTATAACGTCATCCCGTATTACGTAATACGTTATAACGTCATCCCATATAACGTAATACGGTATAACGTCATACCATATAACCTATTACGTTATAACGTCATACCATATAACGTAATACGTTATAACGTCATCCCATATAACGTAATACGTTATAACGTCATCCCATATAACGCAATACGATATAACGTCGTCCCACATAACGTAATACGTTATAACGTCATCCCATATTACGTAATGCGTTATAACGTCATCCCATATAACGTAATACGTTATAACGTCATACCATATAACGCAATACGTTATAACGTCGTCCCATATAACGTAATACGTTATAACGTCATCCCATATAACGTAATACGTTATAACGTCATCCCATATAACGCAATACGATATAACGTCGTCCCACATAACGTAATACGTTATAACGTCATCCCGTATTACGTAATACGTTATAACGTCATCCAATATAACGTATTACGTTATAACGTCATACCATATAACCTATTACGTTATAACCTCATACTTTATAACGTAATACGTTATAACGTTATACCATATAACCTATTACGTTATAACGTCATCCCGTATTACGTAATACGTTATAACGTCATCCCATATAACGTAATACGTTATAACGTCATACCATATAACGCAATACGTTATAACGTCGTCCCATATAACGTAATACGTTATAACGTCATACCATATAACGCAATACGTTATAACGTCGTCCCATATAACGTAATACGTTATAACGTCATCCCATATAACGTAATACGTTATAACGTCGTCCCATATAACGTAATACGTTATAACGTCATCCCATATAACGTAATACGTTATAACGTCATCCCATATAACACAATACGTTATAACGTCGTCCCACATAACCTAATGCGTTATAACGCCATCCCATATTACGCAATGCGTTATAACGTCATCCCATATAACGTATTACGTTATAACGTCATACCATATAACGTATTACGTTATAACGTCATACCATATAACCTATTACGTTATAACGTCATACCATATAACGTAATACGTTATAACGTTATACCATATAACCTATTACGTTATAACGTCATCCCGTATTACGTAATACGTTATAACGTCATCCCATATAACGTAATACGTTATAACGTCATACCATATAACGCAATACGTTAAAACGTCGTCCCATATAACGTAATACGTTATAACGTCATCCCATATAACGTAATACGTTATAACGTCATCCCATATAACGCAATACGATATAACGTCGTCCCACATAACGTAATACGTTATAACGTCATCCCGTATTACGTAATACGTTATAACGTCATCCAATATAACGTATTACGTTATAACGTCATACCATATAACCTATTACGTTATAACGTCATACTTTATAACGTAATACGTTATAACGTTATACCATATAACCTATTACGTTATAACGTCATCCCGTATTACGTAATACGTTATAACGTCATCCCATATAACGTAATACGTTATAACGTCATACCATATAACGCAATACGTTATAACGTCGTCCCATATAACGTAATACGTTATAACGTCATACCATATAACGCAATACGTTATAACGTCGTCCCATATAACGTAATACGTTATAACGTCATCCCATATAACGTAATACGTTATAACGTCATCCCATATAACGCAATACGATATAACGTCATACCATATAACGTAATACGGTATAACGTCACACCATATAACGTAATTCGGTATAACGTCATCCCATATAACGTAATGCGTTATAACGTCGTCCCATATAACGTAATACGTTAAAACGTCATACCATATAACGTAGTACGTTATAACGTTATACCATATAACCTATTACGTTATAACGTCATCCCGTATTACGTAATACGTTATAACGTCATCCCATATAACGTAATACGTTATAACGTCATACCATATAACGCAATACGTTATAACGTCGTCCCATATAACGTAATACGTTATAACGTCATCCCATATAACGTAATACGTTATAACGTCATCCCATATAACGCAATACGATATAACGTCGTCCCACATAACGTAATACGTTATAACGTCATCCCATATTACGTAATGCGTTATAACGTCATCCCATATAACGTAGTACGTTATAACGTTATACCATATAACCTATTACGTTATAACGTCATCCCGTATTACGTAATACGTTATAACGTCATCCCATATAACGTAATACGGTATAACGTCATACCATATAACCTATTACGTTATAACGTCAAACCATATAACGTATTACGTTATAACGTCATACCATATAACCTATTACGTTATAACGTCATACCATATAACGTAATACGTTATAACGTTATACCATATAACCTATAACGTTATAACGTCATCCCGTATTACGTAATACGTTATAACGTCATCCCATATAACGTAATACGTTATAACGTCATACCATATAACGCAATACGTTATAACGTCGTCCCATATAACGTAATACGTTATAACGTCATCCCATATAACGTAATACGTTATAACGTCATCCCGTATAACGCAATACGATATAACGTCGTCCCACATAACGTAATACGTTATAACGTCATCCCGTATTACGTAATACGTTATAACGTCATCCAATATAACGTATTACGTTATAACGTCATACCATATAACCTATTACGTTATAACGTCATACTTTATAACGTAATACGTTATAACGTTATACCATATAACCTATTACGTTATAACGTCATCCCGTATTACGTAATACGTTATAACGTCATCCCATATAACGTAATACGTTATAACGTCATACCATATAACGCAATACGTTATAACGTCGTCCCATATAACGTAATACGTTATAAAGTCATCCCATATAACGTAATACGTTATAACGTCATCCCATATAACGCAATACGATATAACGTCGTCCCACATAACGTAATACGTTATAACGTCATCCCATATTACGTAATGCGTTATAACGTCATCCCATATAACGTATTACGTTATAACGTCATACCATATAACCTATTACGTTATAACGTCATACCATATAACGTAGTACGTTATAACGTTATACCATATATCCTATTACGTTATAACGTCATCCCGTATTTCGTAATACGTTATAACGTCATCCCATATAACGTAATTCGTTATAACGTCATACCATATAACCTAATACGTTATAACGTCATACCATATAACGTAATACGGTATAACGTCACACCATATAACGTAATTCGGTATAACGTCATCCCATATAACGTAATGCGTTATAACGTCGTCCCATATAACGTAATACGTTATAACGTCATCCCATATAACGTAATACGTTATAACATCATCCCATATAACGCAATACGTTATAACGTCGTCCCACATAACGTAGTACGTTATAACGTCATCCCATACTACGTAATGCGTTATAACGTCATCCCATATAACGTAATACGGTATAACGTCATCCCATATTACGTAATACGGTATAACGTCACACCATATAACGTAATTCGGTATAACGTCATCCCATATAACCTATTACGTTATAACGTCATAACATATAACCTATTTACGTTATGACGTCATACCATATAACCTATTACGTTATAACGTCATCCCGTATTACGTAATACGTTATAACGTCATCCCATATAACGTAATACGTTATAACGTCATACCATATAACGTAATACGTTATAACGTTATACCATATAACCTATTACGTTATAACGTCATCCCGTATTACGTAATACGTTATAACGTCATCCCATTTAACGTAATACGTTATTACGTCATACCATATAACGCAATACGTTATAACGTCGTCCCATATAACGTAATACGTTATAACGTCATCCCATATAACGTAATACGTTATAACGTCATCCCATATAACGCAATACGATATAACGTCGTCCCACATAACGTAATACGTTATAACGTCATCCCATATTACGTAATGCGTTATAACGTCATCCTATATAACGTATTACGTTATAACGTCATACCATATAACCTATTACGTTATAACGTCATACCATATAACGTAATACGTTATAACGTTATACCATATAACCTATTACGTTATAACGTCATCCCGTATTACGTAATACGTTATAACGTCATCCCATATAACGTAATACGTTATAACGTCATACCATATAACGCAATACGTCATAACGTCGTCCCATATAACCTATTTACGTTATAACGTCATACCATATAACGTATTACGTTATAACGTCATGCCATATAACGTAATACGTTATAGCGTAATACCATATAACCTAATACGTTATAACGGTATTCCATATAACGTAATACGTTATAACGTCATCCCATATAACGTAATGCGTTATAACGTCGACCCATATTACGTAATACGGTATAACGTCACACCATATGACGTATTACGTTATAACGTCATACCGTATAACCTATTACGTTATAACGTCATACCATATAACGTAATACGTTATAACGTTATACCATATAACCTATTACGTTATAACGTCATCCCGTATTACGTAATACGTTACAACGTCATCCCATATAACGTAATACGTTATAACGTCATCCCATATAACGTAATACGTTATAACGTCATCCCATATAACGCAATACGTTATAACGTCGTCCGACATAACGTAATACGTTATAGCGTCATCCCATATTACGTAATGCGTTATAACGTCATCCCATATAACGTAATACGGTATAACGTCACACCATATAACGTAATTCGTTATAACGTCATACCATATAACCTAATACGGTATAACGTCATACCATATAACCTATTACGTTATAACGTCATGCCATATAACGTATTACGTTATAACGTCATACCATATAACCTATTACGTTATAACGTCATACCATATAACGTAATACGTTATAACGTTATACCATATAACCTATTACGTTATAACGTCATCCCGTATTACGTAATACGTTATAACGACATCCCATAAAACGTAATACGTTATAACGTCATCCCATATAACACAATACGATATAACGTCGTCCCACATAACCTAATGCGTTATAACGCCATCCCATATTACGCAATGCGTTATAACGTCATCCCATATAACGTAATACGGTATAACGTCATACCATATAACCTATTTACGTTATGACGTCATACCATATAACGTAATACGTTATAACGCCATCCCATATAACGCAATACGTTATAACGTCGTCCCACATAACGTAATACGTTATAACGTCATCCCATACTACGTAATGCGTTATAACGTCATCCCATATAACGTATTACGTTATAACGTCATACCATATAACCTATTACGTTATAACGTCATACCATATAACGTAGTACGTTATAACGTTATACCATATAACCTATTACGTTATAACGTCATACCATATAACGTAGTACGTTATAACGTTATACCATATAACCTATTACGTTATAACGTCATCCCGTATTACGTAATACGTTATAACGTCATCCCATATAACGTAATACGTTATAACGTCATCCCATATAACGTAATACGCTACAACGTCATCCCATATAACGCAATACGTTATAACGTCATACCGTATAACCTATTACGTTATAACGTCATACCATATAACGTAATACGTTATAACGTTATACCATATAACCTATTACGTTATAACGTCATCCCATATAACGTAATACGTTATAACGTCATCCCATATAACGTAATACGTTATAACGTCATCCCATATAACGCAATACGGTATAACGTCATACCATATAACCTATTTACGTTATGACGTCATACCATATAACGTATTACGTTATAACGTCATACCATATAACCTATTACGTTATAACGTCATCCCGTATTACGTAATACGTTATAACGTCATCCCATATAACGTAATACGTTATAACGTCATACCATATAACGCAATACGTTATAACGTCGTCCCATATAACCTATTTACGTTATAAGGTCATACCATATAACGTATTACGTTATAACGTCATGCCATATAACGCAATACGTTATAACGTCGTCCCATATAACCTATTTACGTTATAAGGTCATACCATATAACGTATTACGTTATAACGTCATGCCATATAACGTAATACGTTATAGCGTCATACCATATAACCTAATACGTTATAACGGTATTCCATATATCGTAATACGTTATAACGTCATCCCATATAACGTAATGCGTTATAACGTCGACCCATATTACGTAATACGATATAACGTCACACCATATGACGTATTACGTTATAACGTCATACCGTATAACCTATTACGTTATAACGTCATACCATATAACGTAATACGTTATAACGTTATACCATATAACCTATTACGTTATAACGTCATCCCATATAACGTAATACGTTATAACGTCATCCCATATAACCTAATACGTTATAACGTCATACCATATAACGTAATACGGTATAACGTCACACCATATAACGTAATTCGGTATAACGTCATCCCATATAACGTAATACGTTATAACGTCATGCCATATAACGTAATACGTTATAGCGTCATACCATATAACCTAATACGTTATAACGGTATTCCATATAACGTAATACGTTATAACGTCATCCCATATAACGTAATGCGTTATAACGTCGACCCATATTACGTAATACGCTATAACGTCACACCATATGACGTATTACGTTATAACGTCATACCGTATAACCTAAAACGTTATAACGTCATACCATATAACGTAATACGTTATAACGTTATACCATATAACCTATTACGTTATAACGTCATCCCGTATTACGTAATACGTTATAACGTCATCCCATATAACGTAATACGTTATAACGTCATACCATATAACGCAATACGTTATAACGTCGTCCCATATAACGTAATACGTTATAACGTCATCCCATATAACGTAATACGTTATAACGTCATCCCATATAACGCAATACGATATAACGTCGTCCCACATAACGTAATACGTTATAACGTCATCCCATATTACGTAATGCGTTATAACGTCATCCCGTATAACGTGTTACGTTATAACGTCATACCATATAACCTATTACGTTATAACGTCATACCATATAACGTAATACGTTATAACGTTATACCATATAACCTATTACGTTATAACGTCATCCCGTATTACGTAATACGTTATAACGTCATCCCATATAACGTAATACGTTATAACGTCATACCATATAACGCAATACGTTATAACGTCGTCCCATATAACCTATTTACGTTATAACGTCATACCATATAACGTATTACGTTATAACGTCATGCCATATAACGTAATACGTTATAACGTCATACCATATAACGCAATACGTTATAACGTCGTCCCATATAACCTATTTACGTTATAAGGTCATACCATATAACGTATTACGTTATAACGTCATGCGATATAACGTAATACGTTATAGCGTCATACCATATGACCTAATACGTTATAACGGTATTCCATATATCGTAATACGTTATAACGTCATCCCATATAACGTAATACGTTATAACGTCATCCCATATAACGCAATACGTTATAACGTCGTCCCACATAACGTATTACGTTATAACGTCGTCCCATACTACGTAATGCGTTATAACGTCATCCCATATAACGTAATACGGTATAACGTCATACCATATAACCTATTACATTATAACGTCATACCATATAACGTATTACGTTATAACGTCATACCATATAACCTATTACGTTATAACGTCATACTTTATAACGTAATACGTTATAACGTTATACCATATAACCTATTACGTTATAACGTCATCCCGTATTACGTAATACGTTATAACGTCATCCCATATAACGTAATACGTTATAACGTCATACCATATAACGCAATACGTTATAACGTCGTCCCATATAACGTAATACGTTATAACGTCATCCCATATAACGTAATACGTTATAACGTCATCCCATAAAACGCAATACGATATAACGTCGTCCCACATAACGTAATACGTTATAACGTCATCCCATATTACGTAATGCGTTATAACGTCATCCCATATAACGTATTACGTTATAACGTCATACCATATAACCTATTACGTTATAACGTCATACCATATAACGTAGTACGTTATAACGTTATACCACATAACCTATTACGTTATAACGTCATCCCGTATTACGTAATACGTTATAACGTCATCCCATATAACGTAATACGTTATAACGTCATACCATATAACGCAATACGTTATAACGTCGTCCCATATAACGTAATACGTTATAACGTCATCCCATATAACGTAATACGTTATAACGTCATCCCATATAACGCAATACGATATAACGTCGTCCCACATAACGTAATACGTTATAACGTCATCCCATATTACGTAATGCGTTATAACGTCATCCCATATAACGTATTACGTTATAACGTCATACCATATAACCTATTACGTTATAACGTCATACCATATAACGTAGTACGTTATAACGTTATACCATATAACCTATTACGTTATAACGTCATCCCGTATTACGTAATATGTTATAACTTCATCCCATATAACGTAATACGTTATAACGTCATCCCATATAACGTAATACGTTATAACGTCATCCCATATAACGCAATATGTTATAACGTCGTCCGACATAACGTAATACGTTATAGCGTCATCCCATATTACGTAATGCGTTATAACGTCATCCCATATAACGTAATACGGTATAACGTCACACCATATAACGTAATTCGTTATAACGTCATACCATATAACCTAATACGTTATAACGTCATACCATATAACGTAATACGGTATAACGTCACACCATATAACGTAATTCGGTATAACGTCATCCCATATAACGTAATACGTTATAACGTCGTCCCATATAACGTAATACGTTATAACGTCATCCCATATAACGTAATACGTTATAACGTCATCCCATATAACGTAATACGTTATAACGTCATACCATATAACGCAATACGTTATAACGTCGTCCCATATAACGTAATACGTTATAATGTCATCCCATATAACGTAATACGTTATAACGTCATCCCATATAACGCAATACGATATAACGTCGTCCCACATAACGTAATACGTTATAACGTCATCCCATATTACGTAATGCGATATAACGTCATCCCATATAACGTATTACGTTATAACGTCATACCATATAACCTATTACGTTATAACGTCATACCATATAACGTAATACGTTATAACGTTATACCATATAACCTATTACGTTATAACGTCATCCCGTATTACGTAATACGTTATAACGTCATCCCATATAACGTAATACGTTATAACGTCATACCATATAACGCAATACGTTATAACGTCGTCCCATATAACCTATTTACGTTATAACGTCATACCATATAACGTATTACGTTATAACGTCATGCCATATAACGTAATACGTTATAACGTCATACCATATAACGCAATACGTTATAACGTCGTCCCATATAACCTATTTACGTTATAAGGTCATACCATATAACGTATTACGTTATAACGTCATGCCATATAACGTAATACGTTATAGCGTCATACCATATAACCTAATACGTTATAACGGTATTCCATATATCGTAATACGTTATAACGTCATCCCATATAACGTAATGCGTTATAACGTCGACCCATATTACGTAATACGATATAACGTCACACCATATGACGTATTACGTTATAACGTCATACCATATAACGCAATTCGTTATAACGTCGTCCCATATAACCTATTTACGTTATAAGGTCATACCATATAACCTATTTACGTTATAACGTCATACCATATAACGTATTACGTTATAACGTCATGCCATATAACGTAATACGTTATAACGTCATACCATATAACGCAATACGTTATAACGTCGTCCCATATAACCTATTTACGTTATAAGGTCATACCATATAACGTATTACGTTATAACGTCATGCCATATAACGTAATACGTTATAGCGTCATACCATATAACCTAATACGTTATAACGGTATTCCATATATCGTAATACGTTATAACGTCATCCCATATAACGTAATGCGTTATAACGTCGACCCATATTACGTAATACGATATAACGTCACACCATATGACGTATTACGTTATAACGTCATACCGTATAACCTATTACGTTATAACGTCATACCATATAACGCAATACGTTATAACGTCGTCCCATATAACGTAATACGTTATAACGTCATACCATAAAACGCAATACGTTATAACGTCGTCCCATATAACGTAATACGTTATAACGTCATCCCATATAACGTAATGCGTTATAACGTCGACCCATGTTACGTAATACGATATAACGTCACACCATATGACGTATTACGTTATAACGTCATACCGTATAACCTATTACGTTATAACGTCATACCATATAACGTAATACGTTATATCGTTATACCATATATCGTAATACGTTATAACGTCATACCATATAACGCAATACGTTATAACGTCGTCCCATATAACGTAATACGTTATAACGTCATCCCATATAACGTAATGCGTTATAACGTCGACCCATATTACGTAATACGATATAACGTCACACCATATGACGTATTACGTTATAACGTCATACCGTATAACCTATTACGTTATAACGTCATACCATATAACGTAATACGTTATAACGTTATACCATATATCGTAATACGTTATAACGTCATACCATATATCGCAATACGTTATAACGTCGTCCCATATAACGTAATACGTTATAACGTCATCCCATATAACGTAATGCGTTATAACGTCGACCCATATTACGTAATACGATATAACGTCACACCATATGACGTATTACGTTATAACGTCATACCGTATAACCTATTACGTTATAACGTCATCCCATATAACGTAATACGTTATAACGTCATACCATATAACGCAATACGTTATAACGTCATGCCATATAACGTAATACGTTAAAGCGTCATACCATATAACCTAATACGTTATAACGGTATTCCGTATATCGTAATACGTTATAACGTCATCCCATATAACGTAATGCGTTATAACGTCGACACATATTACGTAATACGATATAACGTCACACCATATGACGTATTACGTTATAACGTCATACCGTATAAGCTATTACGTTATAACGTCATACCATATAACGTAATACGTTATAACGTTATACCATATAACCTATTACGTTATAACGTCATCCCGTATTACGTAATACGTTATAACGTCATCCCATATAACGTAATACGTTATAACTTCATACCATATAACGCAATACGTTATAACGTCGTCCCATATAACGTAATACGTTATAACGTCATCCCATATAACGTAATACGTTATAACGTCATCCCATATAACGCAATACGATATAACGTCGTCCCACATAACGTAATACGTTATAACGTCATCCCATATTACGTAATTCGTTATAACGTCATACCATATAACGTATTACGTTATAACGTCATACCATATAACCTATTACGTTATAACGTCATACCATATAACGTAATACGTTATAACGTTATACCATATAACATATTACGTTATAACGTCATCCCATATAACGTAATACGTTATAACGTCATACCATATAACGCAATACGTTATAACGTCGTCCCATATAACCTATGTACGTTATAACGTCATACCATATAACTTATTACGTTATAACGTCATGCCATATAACGTAATACGTTATAACGTCATACCATATAACGCAATACGTTATAACGTCGTCCCATATAACGTAATACGTTATAACGTCATCCCATATAACGTAATACGTTATAACGTCATCCCATATAACGCAATACGGTATAACGTCATACCACATAACGCAATACGTTATAACGTCGTCCCATATAACGTAATACGTTATAACGTCATCCCATATAACGTAATACGTTATAACGTCATCCCATATAACGCAATACGATATAACGTCGTCCCACATAACGTAATACGTTATAACGTCATCCCATATTACGTAATGCGTTATAACGTCATCCCATATAACGTATTACGTTATAACGTCATACCATATAACCTATTACGTTATAACGTCATACCATATAACGTAGTACGTTATAACGTTATACCATATAACCTATTACGTTATAACGTCATCCCGTATTACGTAATACGTTATAACGTCATCCCATATAACGTAATTCGTTATAACGTCATACCATATAACCTAATACGTTATAACGTCATACCATATAACGTAATACGGTATAACGTCACACCATATAACGTAATTCGGTATAACGTCATCCCATATAACGTAATGCGTTATAACGTCGTCCCATATAACGTAATACGTTAAAACGTCATACCATATAACGTAGTACGTTATAACGTTATACCATATAACCTATTACGTTATAACGTCATCCCGTATCACGTAATACGTTATAACGTCATCCCATATAACGTAATACGTTATAACGTCATACCATATAACGCAATACGTTATAACGTCGTCCCATATAACGTAATACGTTATAACGTCATCCCATATAACGTAATACGTTATAACGTCATCCCATATAACGCAATACGATATAACGTCGTCCCACATAACGTAATACGTTATAACGTCATCCCATATTACGTAATGCGTTATAACGTCATCCCATATAATGTAGTACGTTATAACGTTATACCATATAACCTATTACGTATAACGTCATCCCGTATTACGTAATACGTTATAACGTCATCCCATATAACGTAATACGGTATAACGTCATACCATATAACCTATTACGTTATAACGTCATACCATATAACGTATTACGTTATAACGTCATACCATATAACCTATTACGTTATAACGTCATACCATATAACGTAATACGTTATAACGTTATACCATATAACCTATTACGTTATAACGTCATCCCGTATTACGTAATACGTTATAACGTCATCCCATATAACGTAATACGTTATAACGTCATACCATATAACGCAATACGTTATAACGTCGTCCCGTATAACGTAATACGTTATAACGTCATCCCATATAACGTAATACGTTATAACGTCATCCCATATAACGCAATACGATATAACGTCGTCCCACATAACGTAATACGTTATAACGTCATCCCGTATTACGTAATACGTTATAACGTCATCCAATATAACGTATTACGTTATAACGTCATACCATATAACCTATTACGTTATAACGTCATACTTTATAACGTAATACGTTATAACGTTATACCATATAACCTATTACGTTATAACGTCATCCCGTATTACGTAATACGTTATAACGTCATCCCATATAACGTAATACGTTATAACGTCATACCATATAACGCAATACGTTATAACGTCGTCCCATATAACGTAATACGTTATAACGTCATCCCATATAATGTAATACGTTATAACGTCATCCCATATAACGCAATACGATATAACGTCGTCCCACATAACGTAATACGTTATAACGTCATCCCATATAACGTAATGCGTTATAACGTCGACCCATGTTACGTAATACGATATAACGTCACACCATACGACGTATTACGTTATAACGTCATACCGTATAACCTATTACGTTATAACGTCATACCATATGACGTAATACGTTATATCGTTATACCATATATCGTAATACGTTATAACGTCATACCATATAACGCAATACGTTATAACGTCGTCCCATATAACGTAATACGTTATAACGTCATCCCATATAACGTAATGCGTTATAACGTCGACCCATATTACGTAATACGATATAACGTCACACCATATGACGTATTACGTTATAACGTCATACCGTATGACCTATTACGTTATAACGTCATACCATATAACGTAATACGTTATAACGTTATACCATATATCGTAATACGTTATAACGTCATACCATATAACGCAATACGTTATAACGTCGTCCCATATAACGTAATACGTTATAACGTCATCCCATATAACGTAATGCGTTATAACGTCGACCCATATTAAGTAATACGATATAACGTCACACCATATGACGTATTACGTTATAACGTCATACCGTATAACCTATTACGTTATAACGTCATCCCATATAACGTAATACGTTATAACGTCATACCATATAACGCAATACGTTATAACGTCATGCCATATAACGTAATACGTTAAAGCGTCATACCATATAACCTAATACGTTATAACGGTATTCCGTATATCGTAATACGTTATAACGTCATCCCATATAACGTAATGCGTTATAACGTCGACACATATTACGTAATACGATATAACGTCACACCATATGACGTATTACGTTATAACGTCATACCGTATAAGCTATTACGTTATAACGTCATACCATATAACGTAATACGTTATAACGTTATACCATATAACCTATTACGTTATAACGTCATCCTGTATTACGTAATACGTTATAACGTCATCCCATATAACGTAATACGTTATAACTTCATACCATATAACGCAATACGTTATAACGTCGTCCCATATAACGTAATACGTTATAACGTCATCCCATATAACGTAATACGTTATAACGTCATCCCATATAACGCAATACGATATAACGTCGTCCCACATAACGTAATACGTTATAACGTCATCCCATATTACGTAATTCGTTATAACGTCATCCCATATAACGTATTACGTTATAACGTCATACCATATAACCTATTACGTTATAACGTCATACCATATAACGTAATACGTTATAACGTTATACCATATAACATATTACGTTATAACGTCATCCCGTATTACGTAATACGTTATAACGTCATCCCATATAACGTAATACGTTATAACGTCATACCATATAACGCAATACGTTATAACGTCGTCCCATATAACCTATGTACGTTATAACGTCATACCATATAACGTATTACGTTATAACGTCATGCCATATAACGTAATACGTTATAACGTCATACCATATAACGCAATACGTTATAACGTCGTCCCATATAACGTAATACGTTATAACGTCATCCCATATAACGTAATACGTTATAACGTCATCCCATATAACGCAATAC